>NW_027551569.1:9452390-9464560 GCF_008692635.1 Crocuta crocuta
TAATGACCCATGTGTCAAAGAAGAAATCATAAAAGAAACTAGAAAATAGTTTAAATATAATTCTGAAAATACAACAGATGTGTAAGATGCAGCACTGCTTACAGGATAATTTATGATGATAAATGCTGATCTTAATAAAAAGAGGAAAGTTTAAAACAATGATCTAGATTAACAGCTAGACAAAGAACAGCAAATTAAATGCAAAATGAGTAAAAGGAAAAAGGTAAACCTGTAATTTAAAAATGGAAAATAGAAAAACAGCAATAAAAATTTTATAAGTAAAAATTGCAGGGTGCCTGGATGGCTCAGTTGGTGAAGGATCTGACTCTGGATTTCAGCTCAGGTCATGATCTCTTGGTTCATGAGATCAAGCCCTAAATCGGGCTCTGCACTGACAGCACAGAGCCTGCTTGGGATTCACTATCTCCCTCTCTCTGTCCCACCCTTAGTCATGCTCACGTGCTTCTCTCTCTCTCTCTCTCAAAATAAATAAACTTAAAAAAATAATAAAAGTCAAAATTGCTTCTTTGAGGGTGCCTGGGTAGCTCAGTCGGTTGAGAACTTGATTTCAGCTCAGGTCATGATCTTACAGTTGTGGGTTTG
Source organism: Crocuta crocuta (assembly GCF_008692635.1). Classification (NCBI taxonomy): domain Eukaryota; kingdom Metazoa; phylum Chordata; class Mammalia; order Carnivora; family Hyaenidae; genus Crocuta; species Crocuta crocuta. The sequence continues at coordinate 9,452,994 of NW_027551569.1, forward strand.
AGCCCTGCACCAGGCTCCAGAGCCTGGATCCTGCTTTGGATTCTGTGTCTCCCTCTCTCTCTGACCCTCCCTGGCTCACACTCTGACCCTCTCTCCCTCTCCCCAAAATAATAAACATTAAAAAAAATTGTTTTAAATTGCTTCTTTGAAAATTTAACAAAATTGGTAAACACTGACAAGACTGAAATTTTAAAAAGAGAGGAAAAAAAAAACCTCAAAATGCCAGGATCAGAAGATAACTACAAATGTTAAATACAGTAAAAGGATATGTGACTACTACAAACCTCTTTATGCCAATAATACAAGTTACCAAAGATTAAAAAAAAGACATAGAAAACTGTTAACCTGAATTTGTAAGTAACCTTTCCACAAAGAAGACTTCAGACCTAGATGGATTTAGTGATTAATTCTAGTAAACATTTAAAGAAGAAATAATTCTAATCTTAAAACAACTTTCAAATAATAGAAGAAACATTTCCCAACTCATTTTTATGTGGCCCACTTAGCTACAGCAAAACTGCAAAGATATTAAAAGAAAGAGAAATTACAGAGAACTACCACTTATGAACATAAGCTTTAAAATCCTTAACAAAATGTGAAATGAACCCATCAATATATTAAAATGCTAATCTACCATGAACAAATGGGTTTTAACCCAGAATAATTTGATAGAATCTTCTAAAACAAAGTCAATATGATTTATCAAATTAATAGAATAAAAGACAAAAAACATATAATCATCTCAGAAGGAAAAAAAACACTTGACAAAATTTAACATACATTTATGATAACTTTCAGCAAACCAGGAAAAATGGAAACTTCCTCAGTCTTATAGAGGGGATTTACAAAAAATTGGTGGTAATGATGGTTACGCAACAATATGAATGAACTTTATGACAGCAAACTAGACACTTAAAAATGGGTAAAATGGTAGTGTGCATCAGAATTCCTGAGTAGACACTGCTCTTAGGGAATCCAACCTAAAAACGCTGTCACATCACAGTAATGGACTTTAAGACAGAAATGCTAACTAGAGATAAAGAGGGTCACTTTGTAATTTGTAAAAGAGATTCTATGTACCAGGAAGCTCTAAAAACACTTATAAAGTACCTGGGTGGCTCAGTTAGTTAAGTGTCTGACTCTTGATTTCCGCTCAGCTCATGATCTCACAGGTCATAGGTTCAAACCCTTCATCGGGTTCTGTGCTGACAGTGCAGAGCCTGCTTGAGATCCTCTCTCTCCCCCCTCTCTCTGCCCATCCCCTCAAAATAAATAAATACACTTTTTTTAAATAAAAAAATAAAAACATTAAATTCATATGTATCCAAACAAGGAAAAAAATGGACAGAACTATATGAAATATACCAATCCATTACCCCAGTGATTGATAAAACAAGCAGTAAAGGTATAGAAGATTTGAACAACACATTTAAGTTGACTTGTCATTTGGTTTCTGTTCTTGTCTCATATCAAACATTTGGAACCACATTTGAAACACTGCTGTGTCTCCAAACAGGCTTGAATCCCACACAGAATGTCTCCAGGTTCCTTTGTCAGTTAACTTCAGTTTATATTCTGCCAATGGGAGGTACTGGTCAGAGATCATAAGGCAGGAGCAAAAGGGAAGGCCTTTTTCTCTTTCTTTCTGTTTTTGATCGCAACTCTGCTAGCAGCAGCAATCCGCATCACTGCTGGATGCTGGGCTCCTACGTCATCTGTCACTGTGCAGGCTCCTACCTGTGCAAAGCAACAACAGTGATCCTAATGACAGGAGTGGGTGCTTTAGCTTCCTAAGATGTACAGGGATACTGGGCTTTTGGACAAAGTCATCTTTACTAAGCTCCGGTGCCCCACCCTTCTATCTATCTATCTATCTATCTATCTATCTATCTATCTATCTCTCTATCTCTCTATCTCTCTATCTCTCTATCTCTCTATCTCTCTACTCTTCTAACAAATTTGTAACCAATTTCCTGTATTAAATTCTCTCTGAAATACCTAGAATGGTTTCCTACTTTCCTGAGTGGATACTGATTGATATGCCAATACAGTGTAACACTACACTCAACACTGCAGAATATACTGCCTTTTTAAACACATGTAAGGGCGCCTGGGTGGCTCAGTCAATTATCTCATGGTCGGTGAGTTCAAGCCCCACATCAGGTTCTGTGTTGACAGCTTGAGCCTGGAGACTGCTTCAGATTCTGTGTCTCCCTCTCTCTCTCTCTGCCCCTCCCCAGTTCTCTCTCTTTCTCTCTCAAATATAAATAAACACTAAAAAAATTTAAACACATGTGGAATATTTCCAGCTTTGATTCACTGTATCGTCAGTAATTGAAATCATAAAGAAAATGTTCTCTGATTACGATGCAATAAAACTAGAAATAAATTATAAAGTATAACTAGAAAAAAAAGTGAGAACAAAGGAATTAAAGAAGTGACAGCTACTATATAACAGCTTATACTTACATTGCTCTTTACTGTGTGCCAGGCTCTATTTAATTTGTACAAAAATCCATCCAAGGTAGACATCATTATTATTTTCTCCATTTCCACAAAGGAATCAGTGCTCCCAAGGAGTGATTTACCCAAGCTCGCACAGCTGGCAGTGCTGGATTCAATCAGTAAAGCCCTAGATTCCACACTTGTAATCCAAATGCTGGACTGTTTCCCATCATAAGGAAATTAGAACTATTTCAAGATGATCATAAAAATAACACTACATATTACAACTTAAGAGATAAAATAAAACAGAACTTACAAGGATATTTATAGCCTTACATGCTTATGTATATATAGGAAAAGAAACAAGGCTGGAAATTATTGAGCTATAGGTAGAAAATGAGGTAAATATTTAGAAAAAGGCTAGCAAGATGATCTCAAAGGCAAAGGAAGGAGGAAAACAATAAAAATAAATACAGAAAATAATGAAAAAGCAAATAGAGAAAATCAAAACCGAATGCTGATTTCTTGAAAATTCCTAAAATCGGGAAAAAAAAGTCTCTGGAAAGACCCCTAAAAAAGTAATAAGAGGCAAAACAATACTGGGAATAAGGAAAACAACATCTAGATGATGTAGTCATTAAAAAAATAATGACATATACAACTTCATGCCTATATATTTGGAATTTTAAGGGTGTTTTTTTTTTTTAATTTTTATTCATTTGTGAGAGACCGAGCATGAGTGGGGGAGGAGCAGAGAGAGAGGGAGACACAATCTGAAGTAGGCTCCAGGCTCTGAGCTGTCAGCACAGAACCTGACACTGGGCTCAAACTCACAAACCATGAGATCATGACCAGAGCCAAAGTTGGACACTTAACCAACTGAGCCATCCAGGTGCCCCTATATTTGGAAATTTAGATGAGATAAGCAAATACTTACAAAAAAGATAACTTACCAGAACTGACTCAAGAGAAAATGGAAAATTTGAATGCCCTGAAACCATTAAGGAAATTTAATCAACTTTTTAAAATCCCACAAAGAAAACTTGAGCCCCAGATGTTTCCTAACTCATTCTACCAAACATTTAAATACACATAAAATAGTTTTATGCAAGCTATTACCAAGTATAGGAAAAGAGAGACCACTCCCCTATTTGTTGTATAAGGCAACATAATCTTGAACCCAAAATATGACAAGTAAAACACAAGAAAGGAAAATTATAAATCAGTCTTTCTCATGAGCAAAGGTGGGGGGAAATTAAGCAAAATATTAGCAAACCAAATTCAGAGAAATGAGACTTTGTCATAAGCAAGCTTGGTTTACCCTAGGAATGCAATTCTGGATTCCCTCTTATTTTCTTTCCACACCTTAAAATGCTGTTCCTCTTCTTCCTGGCATCTGTGACTCATGATGAAAAATCCATAGTCCCTTGAATTGTTTCCCATTATAAGCAATATGTTGTTTTTCTCTGACTGCTTTTAAGATTTTTTTCCACTTGTCTTCGGTCTCTAGCAGTTTTTTATTATGATGTAGCTGGACATAGATTTCTTTGGTTTATGTTGTTTGAGATTTGCTGAGCTTCTTGAATCTGTAGATTTATGTCTTCAGAGAAGTTTGGGAAGCTTTCAGCACTATTTCTTCAAATATTTTTTCTGTGACACATGCTTCTCATGTTCTAGGACCCTGTTAGACCTTTTGGATTGTCCCATAAGTCCCCAAGGCTCTGTTCATTATTTTCCCAATCTTTTTTCTCTCTAATTTATGTTGGATAATTGCTATTACTCTATCTGAAAGTTCACTAACACATATCTTTGCCATGTCCACTTTGCTGTTGAATCTATACAGTGAAATTTTTTTTCACTTACTGTATTTTTAGTTCTAAAATCTCCATTTGTTTTTTTTCCCCTTCTATCTTCTGTTTCTTTGCTGAACCTTTCTATCTTTCCATTCCTTAAAAAAAATTCATTCTTACTTTTCACAGCAATTTGTAACTGCCATTCTAAAATCTTTGTCTGATAATCTCTTCTACGTCATTTCAGGATTAGTGTCTGTTGATTGTCTTCCATACAAATTGAGATTTTTCTGGTTGTTAATATGCCAACAATGTTTGTATTATATTCTGGGCATTTTGAATACTATGTTATGAGACACCATGTCTTGGTGTCTTGGGGGGGGATTCATCACTGATTTGGTGATTCTTGGAATTCCCCAGTCTTCCTGCTATCGTTTACTTTTGAGAGTCCTCAAATATCAGTTCTAAGCATTCCATCCAGTGGGAGCGACAAGAGCTTACCAGCAACTGGAACTCTGACCATCTTGGTCTTTGTCATCTTCAAGACCAAGATAGTTGCCAACATTCCAGGTTTTATGTCTTCATTCCAGTCAATAAGAAGGAGGAAGAGACAAAGAACACACACCTTCACTGTAAGAACACTTTCTAGAATTTCACATAACATTGTCTTATTTTCAGAAGTTTGCCACGAAGCCTCAACAAACAGCAGAGTGGTTTTTATTCTAGATAATCACTTGCCTACTTGAGAAATGGTAGCTGTATTAATAAGAAAGAAGGGAATTAATATACACGGGATAAGTAGCAGCCTGTCTACAAGTGCCTCATTTTAACTCTTTCCAATTTCTTGCTCCTATCCTTATCTCTTCAAAATACCTAAAGTGTGTACAGCACTGAAATAAGTCTTAATGCATTGTAGAAGATGGAGGATTATTGTAGAACAGTCCAGACTGTTCTGCATTTTCCCCTTCCTGCAGCAACCTTTGAGATATGTCAGAACGGTGGAGACTTGTGAGTCAGAGCAGAGGGAGATTTTTGCCACCACTCCCCCTGATCTCCTATAGGCTTCATTCTGTCTATACGTCTCTTTGAATTTCACCTGAGTCTGATCAGAAGAAGTTGGCATATGCTGACCCTGTAACCACTCTCTTTTCCTTTTATTTCCTTGCAACCTTTAGCCCTGGTTTCCTACCTTCCCGAGAGCCTCTCCTGAGCTAATCGGCCAGTCTCTTGGCAGTCTGCTGGCTCTCAGGAGGCTTGGGAAGAACATGGAGTTACTCTGATTATTTTCAATAAGAATGAGTAAGATGTATTTATTATAAGACCAACAAAAGGAATTGATAGAAAGAGTGTAAAGAATAATATAAAAACCAAAGGGGAAAAAAAATAAACTCTTCATGAGAATGATTAACATACTGATTTAGTCAGACATTCTCCCTCCATAAAAGATCTATATTTCAGCTTCTGGCACTCACTTATGGGGTGTGTATGTGTGTGTGCACGCATGTGCACATGTGTGTAGTTGAATATGTTTTATTAATTAGAAATGTAACCTCCTTAAGTTTGACCCTGGGCTACTGCTGGCCTCCTTCAATAAGGTCTCTGATAGTATACTATTGCCAGCATGTACATACATGCTAGCCCATGACAAATCAATCTTCACACTTTCTTCCTCTTCCCATAATCTGGACCTTAGTTTTGTAAGCTCTGCTTTATTCATCATATTTCATTTATAGCAAGCTTCCCTCCTTGCCATAGCTGGACTCTTTTTGAGGCCTGGGAGTTTGCACATCATTTCCTGAAGATAGGCTGGCTGCATCTCAGAGGTAAAGCTTCCCGGCATTCATCTGAACCCAAAAGGGCAATCCACATCTCCTAAGAAGCCAGTCCTGGTCCACTGGTCCAACCTAGACTTTCTAGAATCCAATTTTGAAAATCTCTGTAGCACTAATTCTCAGCCTTAGCTGCACATTAAAATCTCCAGAGGCTGATGTAATTATTGAGTCAGAAACTGGTACATTGGAACTTGGGAAACAGGATCCAGGTACTAGCCTTGTTTTCCAGTTTTAGTGAGGCATCATTGACAAATGAAAACTATATATTTAAGGTGTCCGAGATGCTTTGATATACATATACATTGTGACATGGTTGGACAAAAGTTAAATAATGTACCCATCCCCTCATATAGATATCTTCTGTTGTTTTTTTTTAAGTGAGAACACTTAAGATCTACTGTCAATCAAGTACATAATACATTATTATTAACTGTAGTCATTCTGTTGTGTATTAGATATCCAGAACTTAATTTATTCATCAACTGAAATTTTATACCCTTTGCCAAAAATCTCCCCTTTTCTCCCCTCCTCCCTCCTCCAGCCCCTGGTAACACATGTAAGTGGGACAATAAAGTATTTGTCTTTCTCTGTTTGGCTTATTTCGCATAGCAAAATATCCTCCTGGTTCATCCATTTTGTTGTACATGATGGGATTTCCTCCTTTTAGGACTCAATAATACTCCACTGTCGGTAGGTAGATAGATACGTATCACTGTTTCTTCATCCCTTCATTTGTCAATAAACACTTAGCTTGTTTCCATATTATTTTGGCTACTATGAACTTTATGCTGCAACAAACATGAGAGTTTAGCTCTGTCTTTGAGATAGAGATTTTATTTCTTCTGGATATATACCCAAAAGTAGGACTGCTGGATCATATAGTGGTTCTATTTTTAATTTTTCAAAAACCCTTCCTGCTGTTTTCTCTAGTAGCTCTATCAGTTTACATTTCTACCAATGATACGCAAGGATTCTTTTTTCTCCATGTCCGCACTGACACTTATATTTTGACTTTTTCATAAGAGCCATCCTACCCAGTGCGAGGTCATTTCTCGTTATGGTTTTGACTTCCATTTCTCCTGATGATTAGTGATATTGAGCATGTTTTTATATATCTGTCCTAAGACTTTTTTTTTGAAAAACATCTATGAAGATGCTTCACCCATTTTTAAATGGGTTATTTGGAGGTTTTTTGCTACTGAGTGGTATGAGTTCCTTGTGTATTTTGGATATTAATCCCTTATCAGATATATGGTTTCCATAAGTTGCCTTTCATTTTATTGATGGTTTCCTTTACTGGTGGATATTGTCCATTCTTTATTCATTCTTTACTCCTTTTGTTCCTCTAACTGGGTGATTTTAAATGACTTATCTCTTAGTTTTTTCAGATTCTTTCTTTGGTGTGATCAAGACTTCTATTGGTGCCCTCTCTTGTACTTTTTATTTCACTCATTGTACCCTTAACATCTAGAAATTCTGTTTGGTTCTTCTTTATGATTTCTGTTTCTTTGTTGAACTTATCATTTTGCTTAGAGATTGTTTTCCTGATTTTGTTGAGTTGCCTATTTGTTTTACAGCTCACTGAGTTTTCTTAAAATAATTATTTTGAATTATTTGCCCAGCAACTTATAGATCTCCTTCTTTGGAGTCAGTTACTAGACAGTTACTGTGATCCTTTGGGAGTCTCATGGTTCCTTTATTTTTCATATTGCTGTAGCCTTATGTTGATGTCTATGCATTCAGTATGGCAGTTATGTCTTCTAGACTTTATAAACTGGTTTCAGTGGGGAAAGACCTTTACCTGTGGGTTGGGTGTGGCCATTCCTGCTCCAGGGAGGGCACAGTGGTGTAGTCTCATGCTTCTGCATCAGCTGAGGCCAGTGTTTGCAAGGATTGCAGAGGTCCTCAGCAGCTGACATTGTAGGTGACCATAGCAATGGTGAGAAAGCTACTGAGGTCTTTGGTGACAAAGTGTTCTGGGCTCTTCCTGATCTCTTTTTCTCCCACAAGGGAAGTTGTGACCAAGGGAATCCCTCTGGCACTAGTTCTGGCTTTTGAGTGTGTTCCCAGTGGTGGTGGCACTGGTGTCTGCTGTACAGACACCCATCAGACAGCCATGGAGCCATTGTCTAGAGCATAGACACATGCAAAGTTACAGTTGATCCAGATCCCACTGCAGGTAGCTCCAGTGCCCTTGGGTGGGCACTTCCAGAGTAGCTGCAGAGTCTATGTCCTGAGCACAGGTGTGTGCAGAGTAACCATGGCTCTGGGGTTCAGGATGTGGATGTGCCCATTGAGGCAGTAACCCAGTGTCCTAGGCACAGGTAGGTACTCACAGAGTAGCTGTGGAGCAAGGGTCCTAAGCGGGGGTATGAACAGGGTGATTATGGCTCCAGAGTTCAGGGTATAGGCACATCTGTGGCTCTAGTTTCCCCAGTATGGGCACTCACAGAGGAACCACAAAGCTGGAGTTCAGAACTAATTCAAGGCACAGGTTACCCCACAGTGGCAATGGGTCTGGGAACTAAGGACAGGTGTACACAGAGAAGCCATGGCCATTGGGTTCCATGTGTATGGAGAGCTGGTTGGAGGGATGTCAGCCCCAAGTCCAGAATGGCACAATAGCAGCTCATTCTTGGGACAAGGACATGGTAGCACCTCCTTCTCCAAGGAGTCCACAAACAGTTATAATTGTTGGTCAGCTAGTAAGGTGTGCGTGTCTTCTTTGGAGCAGGCCACTGGGGTCCATACCAACAAACACTATGGGGTCCTCTGCTGTGACAGCTGCAGGAAGTCTGTGGCTGTCTCAGGGCCTATTGAGGTACTCAGTGACAAAGAGAGCCAGAGTCCATCATGAGCAGGCCACTAGAAAATGCAGTAGCACCTATGATACTGATAGCCTTATCCTTCTATGTTCCTAACCATTTCCAGACATTTAAGCTATGCAAACCTCCTCAGGCAACCCTTTCCACATAGTTATTCTCCAGTTTTTGTTATTGTTGATGTTCCCCTGTGTTGGTGCAAGCTCCTAGTTGGACTTGAGCCCTCCAAAGGCTGTTTTTGTTTATTGATAACTGTCTGATTGTTGTTTTATATTGAATGCAAAGGCTGGTATCTCCTATTCCACCATCTTGCTGATGACTCTTCCAGGTGTTAGTGATTTTTAGGCTCCCAGATAGTGGTCTGGAGGTAATGTCTAACAACCAGTTCTCCAAAAGACAAAAATCTGTATGGGAATACCTACATAAGCTTATTATAAATGTTAGTAATACAAAGGATTGTAGTAGACAATTTAGATATAAAAATAAAACATAATCCTCTTTGTTGTAAACTTCATTTAGCCAATTAATTCTCACAGAATGCTTTCACTGATTTTTAGTGAATGTATGGGTATACCTACATAAGCTTATTATAAATGTTAGTAATATAAAAGATTGTAGTAGACAATTTAGATATAAAAATAAAACATAATCCTCTGTTGTAAATTCCATTTAGCCAATTAAGTCTCATGGAATGCTTTCATTGATTTTTAGTGAACTCTAACATTCCCAGTTAACACATGGGAACAGTTGACAAATGAATGTAATTCAGATGTGAATGTTGGTTGTTATTTTTATTTCTTAATAAGGAAAATGAAAGTGAAATGCAAAAAATATGTCAGAATTTTACTTGATTGTCAATAACATGAGTAACTTCTTTGTTTAATCAAATGACTTTGAATGCCGGAGGAATATTTCCTCAACTTTTTGTGTTATTCACAGTGTAATGGTTACAAACAGGACATGTTTTAATTTGAGATTTTTCTTGCTTCTTGAGGTAGGCCTGTATTGCTATAAACTTCCTTGTGAGGACTGCCTTGCTGCATCCCAAAGGCTTTGGACTGCTATGTTTTCATTTTCAGCTGTTTTCACGTATTTTTTCATTTCTTTTTTGATTTCCTAGTTTCCCATTCATTCTTTAATAAGATATTCTTTAACCACCATGGACTTGTGGTCTTTCCAAGTTTTTCTTGTAGTTGATTTCTAGTTTCATAGCATTTTGGTCAGAAAAGGGTACATGGCTTCCTGCAGGCAGAGAAGGCCAGATACCATATGTTTGCACATATAGGAAGATTAGGAGGAACTTAACAGAGGACCATGGGGGAGAAGAAGGGGAAAAATGGGGGAAAGGGAGGGAGGCAAATCATGAGAGACTCTTGAATGCTGAGAACAAACTGAGGGCTGATGGGGGTGGGGGAGAGGGGAAGGGGGATGATGGGCATGGAGGAGGGCACTTGTGGGGATGAGCACTGGGTGTTATATGGAAACCAACTTGACAATAAACTATTAAAAAAAAAATAAACATTTAAAAAGAAAAAGAAAAAAAAATAAAAAAAATAAAATAAAAATAAACTAAAAGGTGAAAAAAAAGAAAAGGTACATGGTATGATTTCAATCTTTTTGTATTTGTTGACGCTTCTTTTGTGGGTTAATATGGGATCAATTCTGGAGAATGTTCCATGTGCACTTGAAAAGAATATGTATTCCTCTGTTTGGGGATGGAATGTTCTGAATATATCCATTAAATCCTTCTGATCTAGTGTGTCATTCTAAGCCATTGTTTCCTTGCAGATTTTCTGCTTAGATGATCTGTCCATTGATGTAAGTAGGGTGGTAACGTCCCCTACGATTATTTTGTTATTGTCAATTCATTCCTTTATATTCGTTATTAACTGTTTTATGTATTTGGGTGCTTTCATGTTGGGAGCATAAATATTTACAATTATTAGATCTTCTTGTTGCATAGATCCCTTTATTATGATATAGAGCCCTTCTTCATTGCTTATTAGAGTCTTTGGTTTAAAGGCTAGATTGTCTGATGTAAGTATTGCTACTCTGGCTTTCTTTTGATATCTTTTGTATGACAGATGGTTCTCCATTTGCTCACTTTCAATCTTCAAGTGTCTTTAGGCCTAAAATGAGTCTCTTGTAGGCAGCATGTAGATGGGTCTTGTTCTATTATCCATTCTGACACTCTATGTCTTTTGATTGGAGCATTTAGTCCACTTACATTCCAAGTAATTATTGGTAGATATGTATTTATTGCCATTTTATTACTTGTCTTAGGACATACTTGTAAGTTTAATCTGCATTATTGACATTTTTCTATCATTTTCTTTTTTTTTTGTATTTTATATATTTTTTTTTATTATTTTTTTTTAATAGTTTATTGTCAAATTAGTTTCCNTTATCCATTCTGACACTCTATGTCTTTTGATTGGAGCATTTAGTCCACTTACATTCCAAGTAATTATTGGTAGATATGTATTTATTGCCATTTTATTACTTGTCTTAGGACATACTTGTAAGTTTAATCTGCATTATTGACATTTTTCTATCATTTTCTTTTTTTTTTGTATTTTATATATTTTTTTTTATTATTTTTTTTAATAGTTTATTGTCAAATTAGTTTCCACATAACACTCAGTGCTCATCCCCGCAAGTGTCCTCCTCCATGCCCA
>NW_027551569.1:9466553-9471655 GCF_008692635.1 Crocuta crocuta
TCAGTCCTCAGTTTTTGTCAGCATTCAAGAGTCTCTCATGGTTTGCTTCTCTCCCTTTCCCCCACCATTTCTGCCCTTCTTCTCCCCCTTGTTCCTCCGTCAAGTTACTCCTAATCCTCCTATACGTGCAAACATATGATATTTGTCCTTCTCTGCCTGACTTGTTTCGCTCAGCATAACACCCTCAAGGTCCATCCTCTATCATTTTCTTAAGTCTAGATAATCAATAAGACAATAGATCAAGCCCTAATTACAGTACTTGCCAGTTTTGATGGTGTAAGTATGTCTATCATGGGCAATTTTTAGCTAGCAATGTGTCATCACTGAGCACTGGAGATGGGAAGAGAATGAATGGGTACATATCATTATATAGTATTTCCACTATGTGAATACAATAGATGCAAGTAACCTTGAAAGTACAGATAAAAGTAAAATAATTAGGAAGTGATAGTGTTGTTCTTAATATAACTTAGTTAACTATACCTTTATATATTTAATTTTTAATAATAGGTATATTTAACTACTGGTTCACAAAATTTCTGAAGATTTCAGAATTGGATTTTATGGGCTAGTATGCACCAGCTCCAAAACATACTTCTCCCTGATGGGTCCAGTCAGTGAGCAGTCAGGATTGGAAACCCTACCATCGAGGAAAACAGACATGATTCTGTTGCTCTGAGGCCTGAGGCCACAGAGTGATCCCACGGCTTCCTCACCTGCTGGCTAGAGGGTATGTATCAAAAAGAATTGCCTTTATCTTGGACATTCGGTACCAGCGGTGAAAGTGTCCAGATCTCTCTGCTCCCCTGGATACAAGAGGAGGGCACCTCTCACCAGGAGCCTGAGAAACCATCCTGCTAGCAGAGCAAGTCACAACTCCACCACAAGGGGGCCCTGTCCATGTTAATTTTAAAAATAACTCCTTGGTCTTGTCCCTTCTCCCAACGGAAGGGGTCACCCCCTCCACAGATGTCTATTTTCTAAATATTGGGTGTCATGAAGAGCACCAGGCACAGGGTCCATGAAGCTGTGTCCCAGGCCACAGGCATTTCTCACCATTACATTGGACAACTTCCTCAACCCCACAGCATTCCTGTTTCCTTATCCATCTACAGTGTGGGATTACACTTGCTCTGTCTGCTTCTCTGGGTTGCTGAAAGGCTCAAAATAAGGCCGATTTGCAAGTAATCCATACATAGTAAAAAACTCAACATCTTTTTGGAAGGTGCCATGACTATCACTCACTGGGTCTTTGTATCATTACTGAGGGGCAGAATCACCTAGTAGTTAAAGGTGGGCTTTGTAAATTTTTCGTCATTTTGTGTTTTGCCATTATTTATTTGTTAAGGCTCCAATTGAAGGTCACTTGGGATGCTTCTCTGGTCTTTTGTCTTACAAACAACACTGAAGTGTCTTTAGGTACATCTTTGTTGATATGTGTGTGTGTGCATGTATGTATATATTTATATATTTGAGATATATATATATATCCAATAGGAATATGAACTAAAAATTTTCATAGGTATGCCTGCCAGGTTGCCCTTCAAAGAAGTTGCACTAGTTTACATATTCTCCAACAAATATGCCATTGCTTGTGCCCTGCATTCTTTTTACTGTGATGTCCTTAAAATTTTACACCCCGTTCATGTCCTTTCAATTTACTTGAATTAAGTTTTTTGGTAGCTTACTTATTCAAGCCCTTTGTCAACTTTTCTTTCGGATACTTGGGATTTCCCCTACACTTTCATAATAGCATTTTATTTGTTGTTCAAACTGACCCTTTGTTAAAGCAGATGAAAAAGTGTGGGCTTTGGAGTTAGATACAAGTTCAAATCTGGATACTCTTTCACTTACGAGTCCCTAGAAAATACTCAATAGGCTTTTGTTAGGAGATGTTCCTTTGGGCAACTTACACAACCTGTCAGTACTTTGGTTTCCTTGTAGAACGGGGCTGATGGGATCCACCACCCAGGATTTTTATGAGAATGAAATCATAGGTAATATAAGGGACTTTATAAATGTCAACGGTGATGATGTTGACCCCTGCCTTTCTAAGCCTCCTTCCAGCCAGTCCAGGGTGAGTTTCTAGAACCAGCCTTTGTTTTGACAGCAGCCTCATGATCTAGAAATGAACCAGACCTTTCGCTTTTGACTTGTCCCTTGAAGCCAGAATGGCCACAGGCTTCCCTCCCCACTGAGACTCCCTGGGGAATTACCACAGATAAACAATTTCTGGTCAGTTCATCCTCCCGCAGCTCTGAGACCAGTTTTCACCATCCATTTCCTCATAATTTTCTGTTTGCAAATGCAAACTAGCTTGCAAGTTCATTGCTGAGGCCCTTGCACTTTAAGATAATCTACATACTGAGACTGCAGCTCACTTCACCGTGCTCGTTGTTTGTCCTATGATTCTAGTTATTGACAATGTCAGGTTTTCCTCTGCTCTTCCAGGCCTCTGAGGGTTTCATTAAATCCCTTGTTTTGCTTCCAACCACCCACCTTGGCTTTGTGTATGTGGTTCTGTTCTTCATTTTTATTTGGGATTTGTCTGTTATTATTACTGTTTCCTGCCTTTTCCCACCAACACAATAACTGTGAGCCCCAAGCATTTAAAACACTCTGTATTTCCTTGAACCCAAGATTTCAACCATGTTAGCGTAGCTCTCACTCACTCTCTGCAAGACCCACAGCAACACTGGCCCGTGGAGGGTGGACAGGGTTTCTGGGCATCCCTCCAGGGAGGCAGCCTCAGCCACTTTGGGGCCCTTCTGGTATGAAGCTTCCCTTTGTTGAGTCAAAGTCTGCCTTTCTATAACTTCGATCCATGTGTCCTAGTTTTTCCCACAGTGACAATACTGCCCTTCATAAGATGGCATTTCCCAACATTTTCTGACATAAAGAACTTGCTGGGATTAAAAAACAAAATAAATAAAGGGGCACCTGGGTGGCTCAGTTGGCGTCTGACTCTTGATTTCAACGCGGGTCATGATCTCACAGGTTCGTGAGTTTGAGCCCCATGTCAGGCTCTGTGCTGACAGCACGGAGCCTGCTTGGGACTCTCTCTCTGTCCCTCCCCTACTCATGTTTTCTCTCTCTCTCTCCCAAAATAAGTAAATAAACATTTAAAAAACCAAATAAACAAAAAATCCCAGATTCTCTAGTCCTACTCCATACCCAGTGAATCAAAGATCAGAGAACAATCTGGGATTCCATATTTTCCAACAGCTCTTCCAGGGATTCTGATGATGAAAACCACTTTTCTATAGGATTAAACTTCCTATATTTGAAGGCTACTAGTTTCTACCCGCAAGCTTTTTTTTTTTCCAAAATGAAATATCCTTTATTCCTATAACCAATCCTTCCAAGAAATAGTCTCCAGATCTCTTCCAACCTGCTTGTTCTCCAGTGTAAACAACAGACCCTACCTATTTCCCTATTGAAATAAGATACTCCTATGTGAAAATAATCTTCATGTATTAAAATATGTATTCTCTTAACAAATGCCCACTGAGCACATTCTGATGGCAGCCCTTGCTTTAGGAGCTGAAGATAAACAGAGAACAAGATAATCATAGTTCCCTCACTGTCCTCCTAGAAGACAGAGTGAGAGAGAGAGAGAGAGAGAGAGAGAGAGAGAAGGGGAGGGGAGGGAAAGAAGCAGGGAAAAGAAGGAAAAGAGGGAAGAAAGGAAGGAGAGAGAGAGAAGGGAAAGGGACAAATAATTACAAAATGCATGAAGTACTATAAAGAAGCAAGTGTAGAGAGGAAAAAACTTCCCTCTGCTCTCTGAGACTCCTATGATAAAAGACAAATTAGCAAGAGAAAAAAACACAGAAGCTTATTAGCATGTATACCTCACATACACATGGGAGATACCCAGAAAAACTGAGTAACTCCCCAAGGCACTTACAATTCAGGATTATAAACCATCTTAAATTTTTTTAAACGTTTATCTGTTTTGAGACAGAGCATGAGCAAGGGTGGGGCAGAGAAAGAAGGAGACACAGAATCTGAAGCAGGCTCCAGGCTGCCAGCACAGAGCCTGATGCGGGGCTCGAACCCATGAACGAGATCATGACCTGAGCCAAAGTCGGACGCTTAACCAACTGAGCCACCCAGGTGCCTCTACACCATCTTAATAGGGAAAGGGGAGGAGGCTATAGTCTTTTAGGGGAGAGCAAATGGTTTTTAGGGAAGATGAACGGGCCTTTAGAAAAATAGACAGGATATATGATGGTTTGTGACGAAGCTTGTCTGGGTGTAATGCTAACTTCTAGTCTCTCCTGTCATAAAGGTCCATCTTCCCTGGTTAATGAAACTCCAGGGAAGGGAATTTATACAAGTGAGTTCCTTTTGGAGGATTGATCTTGAGGCATATTGGGGAGTTCAGAGAAAGCCTCTTCTTGCATTTGCCGGTTTTTGAGTGCCTATAGCTTAGAATAATTGATATGCGAGAGGGGCATATTTTGAAGTGGCGTTTCTGCTGCCCTTCACAAGCAGGAGCCAGAATAGCATGGTCAGGGAAGGCATCTCTGAAAATACATTATTAAGTTCAGACCTATAAGATGAGAAGGAGCTAATGTAAAGAATGCTGAGACCAGAGCAGGCAGGGCAAAGGGGTGGTTAATGGACAGGAACCCTTAGGTGAGCAAGACCCTGGTATGTTCTAAGAGCCCCAAGATAATCAGAGTGATTGGAACATAATGTGTGTGAGGGAGATTTAAGGTGAGTTTGGACAGCTGAACAGAGACTGGGCCACCACACAGGATTTATTAGTACAAAGGAATTTGGATTTATTCCACATGAAATGTGCAGCCCCAAAGAATTTCAATCTGTGAATGACAGGATTTGTTTTTTTCTTTTAAGAAGATCACTTTTTTAGAATTTCTGATATAAACAGAGGATCCAAATCAGAATTTTTGCCCTTCTCCTAAAAATTATACAGAAGCAATAAAGAAAGTGAAAAAAAGAAAAGCCACAAATTCGATTTCAGCAATACCAGGAAACAAATATAATTCGTAGCTTTCAAAATATGCTAAAAGATGCCCCAAAGCAGCTAACGTAGGGTGTAATGTGAAGGCAAGAAATAAAGAGAATTGCAA
>NW_027551569.1:9472291-9504276 GCF_008692635.1 Crocuta crocuta
TTGGGACTCTCTCTCTGTCCCTCCCCTACTCATGTTTTCTCTCTCTCTCTCCCAAAATAAGTAAATAAACATTTAAAAAACCAAATAAACAAAAAATCCCAGATTCTCTAGTCCTACTCCATACCCAGTGAATCAAAGATCAGAGAACAATCTGGGATTCCATATTTTCCAACAGCTCTTCCAGGGATTCTGATGATGAAAACCACTTTTCTATAGGATTAAACTTCCTATATTTGAAGGCTACTAGTTTCTACCCGCAAGCTTTTTTTTTTTCCAAAATGAAATATCCTTTATTCCTATAACCAATCCTTCCAAGAAATAGTCTCCAGATCTCTTCCAACCTGCTTGTTCTCCAGTGTAAACAACAGACCCTACCTATTTCCCTATTGAAATAAGATACTCCTATGTGAAAATAATCTTCATGTATTAAAATATGTATTCTCTTAACAAATGCCCACTGAGCACATTCTGATGGCAGCCCTTGCTTTAGGAGCTGAAGATAAACAGAGAACAAGATAATCATAGTTCCCTCACTGTCCTCCTAGAAGACAGAGTGAGAGAGAGAGAGAGAGAGAGAGAGAGAGAAGGGGAGGGGAGGGAAAGAAGCAGGGAAAAGAAGGAAAAGAGGGCGGAAAGGAAGGAGAGAGAGAGAAGGGAAAGGGACAAAAAATTACAAAATGCATGAAGTACTATAAAGAAGCAAGTGTAGAGAGGAAAAAACTTCCCTCTGCTCTCTGAGACTCCTATGATAAAAGACAAATTAGCAAGAGAAAAAAACACAGAAGCTTATTAGCATGTATACCTCACATACACATGGGAGATACCCAGAAAAACTGAGTAACTCCCCAAGGCACTTACAATTCAGGATTATAAACCATCTTAAATTTTTTTAAACGTTTATCTGTTTTGAGACAGAGCATGAGCAAGGGTGGGGCAGAGAAAGAAGGAGACACAGAATCTGAAGCAGGCTCCAGGCTGCCAGCACAGAGCCTGATGCGGGGCTCGAACCCATGAACGAGATCATGACCTGAGCCAAAGTCGGACGCTTAACCAACTGAGCCACCCAGGTGCCTCTACACCATCTTAATAGGGAAAGGGGAGGAGGCTATAGTCTTTTAGGGGAGAGCAAATGGTTTTTAGGGAAGATGAACGGGCCTTTAGAAAAATAGACAGGATATATGATGGTTTGTGACGAAGCTTGTCTGGGTGTAATGCTAACTTCTAGTCTCTCCTGTCATAAAGGTCCATCTTCCCTGGTTAATGAAACTCCAGGGAAGGGAATTTATACAAGTGAGTTCCTTTTGGAGGATTGATCTTGAGGCATATTGGGGAGTTCAGAGAAAGCCTCTTCTTGCATTTGCCGGTTTTTGAGTGCCTATAGCTTAGAATAATTGATAGGCGAGAGGGGCATATTTTGAAGTGGCGTTTCTGCTGCCCTTCACAAGCAGGAGCCAGAATAGCATGGTCAGGGAAGGCATCTCTGAAAATACATTATTAAGTTCAGACCTATAAGATGAGAAGGAGCTAATGTAAAGAATGCTGAGACCAGAGCAGGCAGGGCAAAGGGGTGGTTAATGGACAGGAACCCTTAGGTGAGCAAGACCCTGGTATGTTCTAAGAGCCCCAAGATAATCAGAGTGATTGGAACATAATGTGTGTGAGGGAGATTTAAGGTGAGTTTGGACAGCTGAACAGAGACTGGGCCACCACACAGGATTTATTAGTACAAAGGAATTTGGATTTATTCCACATGAAATGTGCAGCCCCAAAGAATTTCAATCTGTGAATGACAGGATTTGTTTTTTTCTTTTAAGAAGATCACTTTTTTAGAATTTCTGATATAAACAGAGGATCCAAATCAGAATTTTTGCCCTTCTCCTAAAAATTATACAGAAGCAATAAAGAAAGTGAAAAAAAGAAAAGCCACAAATTCGATTTCAGCAATACCAGGAAACAAATATAATTCGTAGCTTTCAAAATATGCTAAAAGATGCCCCAAAGCAGCTAACGTAGGGTGTAATGTGAAGGCAAGAAATAAAGAGAATTGCAAGGAGGTTTGCGGTATGATATCTACAAATGCGCCATCAAATACTCTTGATGAAAGTGACAGGGGCTCACCCAAAGTGCAAAACTATATCTCTTATTTACAACAAAGGTATGGAAACTGAAAAAAGTAGGGCTGGTGATGGGGGGCGGGGGGGACCTCCTGGGTCTGGCTGGCATCAGAGAAGCGGTGGGAAGGTATTACACGATACACAAAGAATCACCGGCTGAACCATATTTGCAGAAGGCAGTCTCTGCAGCAGCAGATAGTAGAGAGCCTTTGAATGATGAAGCCTTTTAAAAGTTACTTTCTGCCCTACCAAGGAAAATTCCTGCAAATAGCTTCCCCCAAAATATAGCTCCCTCCGAAAGTGAGTAATCATAGGGAGACTGACACAGCACCGATACAAAGATACCATAATGGAAAAAAAGGTAGAAAAGAGCAATAAAACTTACCACCAGATACATTTGCTATCAGAAAAATGTTACAATGAAATGGCTGGAGATTGTGAGCAGATAGTTTGCTAAGAATTAAAATAACCTAATGAAGTAATTGCTTCTGCAAAGGAAAATCCACAAAGCACAAATGTAAGAAATCAAGGAGGAGATAGCAGGCTTTAGGAAGAGATAAGACCTGAGCTAGTATAACTAAGAAAAATATCAAAGGGCGGGGGAGAGAAGCAAAATTTGGAAGGAACCGAGGGAACATAGGCATTACAGAAAAATGTAATAAGGGACATAGTGGATAGAAATAAAAACGAAGGCTAAAACAAA
This sequence comes from Crocuta crocuta, assembly GCF_008692635.1. Taxonomy (NCBI): domain Eukaryota; kingdom Metazoa; phylum Chordata; class Mammalia; order Carnivora; family Hyaenidae; genus Crocuta; species Crocuta crocuta. The sequence goes on from NW_027551569.1 coordinate 9,475,109, forward strand.
ATGGCAACAAAGGAATAACAAAAAGGGATTACAGAAAACAGAGAATGGATGAAATAAACCCGATATGCCTTTCATCGAAAGAAAGAACGGTGCCGGGCTGGCTCAGTCGGAAGAGCATGTAACTCTTGATCTCGGGGTCATGAGCTCAAGCCCCACATGGGATGTAGAGCTTAGTTAAAAATAAATACATTTTAAAAAGAAAGAAGAAAGCCAAGACAATGAAAGAGAAGAACGTTTAAAGGTGAAATTCAAGGGCTCTTTCTTGGCTCTTAAATTTGCGTAATGAAATGGCACACCATGTCAGGGAAACTGGCATTCTTGATAATGTAAAAACTACAGAATAAAAAATGGGACAGAGGGAGGGGAAGCTTGTTAGGGATGGTCAAGTAAGTTCACAGATGATCTCATCTGCAAAAATGGGAGCCAACAACATCATTTAAAACTTAAATTAACAAGTAATCAGAGTATAAGTTACAGTTCCAAGAAATGCTAAGAAAGAGAACATTGACAAAAATCAGGTAGTAGAGGAAAGAGGGGCCAGAAGTAGAAAAGAAGAATGTTAACTTCATCACTTCTCTTAGTAAGGAATTAATACATGTTTTCTAAAGAAACAGAAGACCAAGGGCATTAAATGCATTCACATAATAAATTATTATCTATTAACAAGAACAACAAAAAGTAGATACCTTTCTAAATAGCAGAAAGACTGCCCAGAGACCCAATACAAAGAAAAAAGACCATATGGTTAAAAACAAAACAAAATAAAACAAGAACTCCTCTAATTTTTAAAAAATGTTTATTTATTTTTGAGAGAGAGAGAGAGAGAGAGAGACCATGGATGGGGTAAGGGGGGCAGAGAGAGAGAGGGAGACACAGAATCCATGCTGTCAGCATAGAACCCAAAGCAGGGCTCAAACTCATGAACTGTGAGATCATGACCTGCGCCGAAGTCAGATGCTTAACTTACTGAGCCACCCAGATGCCCCAAGAACTTCTCTAAATACAGAAAATATAAATTAAAATAATAGAACTGAAACCAAATACATCTGTCCCATCATTCAATATAAATGGCTTAACTTATCGATTAAAATAAAAAGATTTTCAGATTGGATCGCAAAGCAAAAACTACCTCTAGGCAACATATACAATCTACAACTGAAAAAAATATAAATGTGTACAGCAAAGTTGGAGACAGAAATTTGTGGGAAGACATGCTAGATGAAAGCAAGCAAACAAACAAAAAAGCAGAGATCACAGTCTTAAATATAAGCTAAGCTAGAATTGAGGCCAAAAAGCATTTAGTGGAACAAAGAACAAATGAGATATAGAATACCTAAATAATTAATAAGATTTGTCTAAATTGACACACATCAAACTGTATATCCTGAAACTTAAAATTGTACCTTCTCTTCAAGCGCTTATGGAACTTCCATAAAAACTGACCATATATTGAATCTGCAAAGAAAACCTTGGAAACCTTGGTGTTTCTAATACAAATAGCACAGACAACACCTTCTAATAAATAAATATTAGAAATTAATAATATTCTAATAAAATTAGAAATTAAACACCATCAGAAAACAAAGTTCCTTCCATCTGCAAATTTTAAATTTTTTTTTTAATGTTTTATTTACTTCTAGGAAAGAGAGAGAGAGACAGCGTGAGCAGGGGAGGGTCAGAGAGAGAGGGAGTCACAGACTGAAACAGGCTCCAGGCTCTGAGCTGGCAGTCAGCACAGAGCCCGATGCGGGGCTCCAACCCACGAACCGCGAGATCATGACCTAAGCGAAAGTTGGACGCTTAACCGACTAAGCCACCCAGGCGCCCCCATCTGCAAATTTTAAACACTCTCAACCAACTTTAGGATCCAAAAGGAAATACAAACGGAAATGTTTAATTTCCTAGAAGGAAAAAGAAAGAATAGCAAAGATGTATCAGAACCTAGAGAATACAGCTAGTCACACTCAGAAGAATATATGGAACCTCAAAAATACTTGGAAAAATAAACATGAAAGAAAAACAAACATATGAATTGGGCACCTGACTCAAAAAGTCAGGAAATAAACAAGAAAAGAAACTGAAAGAGGAAAGGAGAAACTAATACAGGTAAACGCAGAAATTCATATGTTGGAGGAAAAAACAGCAGAGGCAATACATAAGTCAAAAAGGAGAGTCTTCAAGAAGTAAAATGTGGATACCCCATGTGGGACATGGAAATGTGCCAGCCCAAGTCTCTCTTCTTGAAAGCATTGTCCCTTGAGCTGTCAGCAGCTCTGGGGATTGTGTCAACTCTAGGAGCCACCTGACTCAAGGGACATGTCTTCTGGAATGACCCGTATCTACTATCTGTTCAAAGCAGGAATAGACGCCTGGCCATCCAGCCCAATAGAGAACAAGTTTGAAGGAATATTCTAGCTCCAGAGCTGGCCAAGAAGTCACCAGAGGTTGTCAGTAGACCTGCCTCACTTCTCCACTGCCCCTTCTGCTTCCCTCTCCTCCCTTCCGTAGGTGTTGATTCCAGCAGCATTACCTGATAAATATATTTTTTTTTAAAGAGAGAGAGCGTGTGTGTGGGAGGGGCAGAGAGAGAGAGCGGGACAGAGAGACTCTCAAGCAGACTCTGTGCCACCAGCACAGAGCCCGATGAGGAGCTTAGACTCATGAACAGCAAGATCATGGCCTGAGCCGAAATCAAGAGTTGGACTCTTAACCAACTGAGCCACCCAGACACCCATCCCTGGTAAACATCTGTACCCTCAATTCCTCTCATATTTCACTACTCTGGGAATCCCACTTTCAGCAAACCACTGGCTATAGCACCCAGTGGGGACAGGGAGGGCGACAGTGCACACACAGAAAGATAAACGGTAAGAGGAGAATAAACACAGATACAGAGGGGTTAAGAGAATTACATGTCAGTGTGAATGAAATGGACAATCTCTAGGAAAATATAACAAAAAAACCAACCCAGAAGGCAGAGAAAATACAACAGACCTATTGCATAGGAAAAGGAGAGAAAATTGTCAAAAAATCGACCCCCAAGATGGCATCAGGAAGTTCCATAGAGGAATTCTACCAAAGCCTCAAAGAACAGATTGTTCTAATGCAAACTGCACTGAGCATGGAGCCCGCTTAAGATTCTCTCTCTCTCCCTCTGCCCTCCCCCCAATGCACGCTCTCCCCCTCTCTCTTAAAAAGAAATTGTAAAAAGAAACAAGGAAGCAAAAGCAATGGTTTTCACCAATATATAAATAGCAACTAGTTAGTAAAGTGGGAAATTTTTAAATTTAAGTAACAATAAGAAATGATAAAATATCCAGCAAGAAGTTGAACAAAAAGTGTGCAAGGATATATGAAAGAAAATGTTTAAAAGCTCCTAAGAGACCCAGGAGAGGTGATCGAGTGAAGCAGGACCCAGAAGGTCAGCCAAGAAGCGCACTGACCCACCCAGCTGGCGTGCTTGAAGCAGAATGAGGAACCGAGAGCCCTTCTCTTACTTTATTTGGAACCTCGTTTAGTAAACTCCTGGGGGATTGATCGCTCGGGGTGCTTCAGAGGTCAAGCAGGGAGGTGGGGCTTGCCTAATCTAGGCCAGGCTGTGGTCAAAGACCCCACAGCAGAGGGCAGAGCCAGTGGTCGGTCAACTCTCCAGGGGTGTGAGGAGAATAATCAGACCCTGGGCACTAGGCAGAGAGTCCATCACCTTCACCAGGCTTCAGCAAGGAAGGTGAAGGGGGCTAGGGTAGCAGCAGGCCCAAGGAAGGGGGACCTCACCGGAGCCAGCAGGACAGAGGGCAGGCCAGCCTGGTGGCCATGTGTTCCACCCCCCCTCTGTGCCCCAGGGGCGCCTGGGTGGCTCAGTTCGTTGAGCCTCTGACTCGGGCTCAGGTCATGATCTTGCATGATCTTGTGAGTTCAAGCCCCACGTCGGGCTCTGTGCCGATAGCTCGGAGCCTGGAGCCTGCTTTGGATTCTGTGTCTCCTTCTCTCTCTCTCTGCCCCTCCCTGCTCATGCTCTCTCTCAAAAATAAATACACCTAAAAAAAAAAGAAAAGAAAAAGAAAAAAAACAGCGCCTGGCTCCTGGCTCCTGTGAGGTTACAAAGCATTCACTCTTACTACAACACAGATTGGGGACGGAGTAGAGGTAGAGAGGTCATCTAGCATGTTGTCAGTTGATAAAAAAAACCTCTTCCAGCTGGCCATCCAGCCCTCCTTCCAGAGCCCAGGGAGCCATGTCCTCTGCCTTGAAATGTTCTTCTGGGGAAACGTGAGGAGCACTGAGAGGTCGGGTGCCCCTCGGCAGGGCACACCGGGGAAACCACACATGCCTCCTCCAGGTCTGTGTGGTGGGAGGCCAGTCACTGCCAAGTGCAAGAGGCAGGAAACCTCGGCTGTGGTCCTGGTTTATCTACTTGTGAATGACCAGGATGGAGTGGGGAAGCTCAGCTGCTGGGAGTGCCTGACTTTTCCCCAGGGCTCCGGACCACACAGCCATGTCCAGACGGCTGGAAGTGCACTTGATGGACTTGTCATAGAGCTGTCTAACCAGAACTCCTCCCCCAACCTGCTCCTCTGCAGAGCTTCCCTACGTAGAAAAGAGCATTGTCATTCACCTAGCTTCCCAGCCCCCCACCGGGGCACCATCTTCCACTTTCTCTCTCCTTCACCCCCAACAGCTCATCTGTAGGCAGAATCACACTGGCGTGCCTTCAGAATGCATCCTGACCTCAACCTCCCACATCTGTCACCTTGACCATTCAAGCTGCCCATAACTGCTTACGCAGACCCCTGTGAAAGCCCTCCTTCTCGCCTACACCCTTCCGTCACCCTTGACCTCCAGCAGCCAAAGTGAGACTTTCTCTTCTCTTCTCTTCTCTTCTCTTCTCTTCTCTTCTCTTCTCTTCTCTTCTCTTCTCTTCTCTTCTCTTCNAAGCAGGTGAGAGGGGTAGAGGGAGAGAGAGAGAGAGAGATAATCCCAAACAAGCAAGCTCTATGCTAAGCACAGAGACCAATGCAGAGTTTGAACCTTGGGATCCTTTAAACCATACATGAAGGGCACCTGGGTGGCTCAGTTGGATGAGCATTCAACTCTTGATTTTGGCTCGGGTCATGATCTCATGGTTCATTGACAGCACAGGGCCTGCTTGAGATTCTCTCTCTCTTGTTCTCTCTGCCCTTCCCTGCTCATGTACACATGCATGTGCACCCAAACACACACTCTGTCTCAAAATAAATAAACATTTAAAAAATAAATAAAACATACACAAGAACGATCCCTGAACCCCTGCTTAAACCTTCAATAGCTCCCATCACCCTTGGACTCTAATCCAAGGAGACAGAAGCCTTAGTGGTCTTGTTCAGTTTATGGCCACGTTACCTACAATAGTGCCTGGTGCGTTGTTGGAATTTAATAAATATAATATTTGTTGAATGAATGAATGAGGGAATGAAGGCATACATGAATGAATTGGAGTCCTTTAAAAGCTCTCTTTCTCTGTTTCACAAATGTGGCTAATATGGGCCAACAGGAATGTGGTCAAGTTCATACAGCGCTGGTGAATCCTTTGCATCTTGTATGATAAGAGCCTCTCAGTATCATTTAACCTATTGCAAATTATGCAGAATTCAGTGTAACTTTTCAGATCATCTATCTCCCTTAATACCCACTTATGCCTACATATTATGGCTCTAAACATCTTTAGAGGCAATGTAGAGATACTACCCTTTCACCACGGACTGATTATCGCAAGACTATTAAATTGCACTCTGGAGTTGAGTTTAATAGTACGTGGTGGCCAGGGGGGCAGGGGTGCTATAATGGAACAGCACAGTCATCGCAGCCAGGCTGACCTGGTTGTGAGCGCCGGCTGCAGCAGCTGTTAACAGGATGTTCAACTGCATAGCTGCCGAAGCTTTGGGCAGAGTGTGAAGCCTACTTCTGCCATTTACTAGTGATGAGATCTTGAGCAAGCCATCTGGCCTCTCTGAACCTCAGCTTCCGTACATTTAAAGTGGCAGAACTAATATAATCTACCCCATCTGAGAATCAAATGAGATAGTACATACAAATCATTAGCAAAACCTGGGTCTTTTGTAAGGTGGTAAATGCTCAGGAAATATTGCCTTTTGTTGTAATAATCTTGGGCATAAGCCTTTGTGAGGATTAAATAAAATTACATGTAAAGTCTATACAGTATATATAATAAATGTTCTCTCCTTTCAATGCCAACCCCACCTCTCCCCCACTGCTCTGAGGGAGACAGAAAACCAAGGAGAGCCATTCAGTGTTAGAAAAGGAAAATTTGACACCATGTGGATCCTAGTTAGGGGGGAAAATGTAAAGGAAGAGTTACAAGATTGAAAAAAACCCAAAGCAGTCAAACAAATCCACAGGAAGGTTAGGTACTATTTAAAAGGCCTCTTACTGGAAACCCAGGAAAGAGTGTGCCAAAGACCAAAAATACCAGGCACTCGAAACCAGCAAAGTCCAAGAGAAGACCACAATGAAAAGAACACTTTTCAAAAACGACAATGAGAGTCCAAGTGCCCCGAATGGGCAAGCCCACAAAACACAGCAGCTGAACACAGCACACATTTATTCAGTACCTAGTGGATAAACTGGGAACGGGGCCAGAGAGACTTAAAAAAGCATTTTGGAAAAAAAACAACAACCCAAAAACCTCCTGGGTCAATAAGAACCTCTTCACTACATCACAGGGAGGAAGTGATCATAGCGTGACCGGCTTCCCCAAGTTCAACAAAGAGAAGGGACAGAGGGCTGGGTGTGCAAGGGGACGCACAGCACATCTACCAGAGAGGCAATGTCTCTTCTTTGTCTTGGTGTCATAATATTTATAAACACAGATCTACATATATATGATGGCTACAGCTTTTTTTTTTTCTATAGCTTAAATAAAAGTCACGATAACTTCAGAGCAGAGATGCCAGAAGTAAACCTAAGAGGTCTGTAGCACAAGGTTTTCAGGCTACTGAAACTCAATGCATACTCAACAAGTGTGTTTGTTAAGAGGTCAGGTTGCCCATGTCACTTGAGGTCCTGAAGGAGCCCCTGTCTTGCTCTTCTTTAAGTGGCTTTTTCCATGATAAAAGATGACTACCAGTGTTGTTCTTTATTTTGCCAGTTTTGGATGCAGGTAAATGGAGAGTCTGAAATGACTCATTGACCTCACAATCAACTGCCTTTATCCAGCTCTCAAACTTCAGTTTCTTTGTGATCAAGTCAAATGCAATTAAAAATTTATTTTTGCCTGCGTTGCATGAGAATGTTCAGTCTTGAAAAGAATATCTGCTGCAAAAAAGCAACTTTGTGAGTCACTTTTTACCGTCAAGGTCAACAATAAAATCATTCTCCTCTTCATTCTTTTACCTTTGTCACAAGGTCTAATGTTTTCTCCACAAAGACAAACAACAGTTTAATTCTTTGCCTGAGAATTTTATTTTTTTTTATTTTTATTTTTTTAATTTTTATTTATTTCTAGGAGAGAGAGAGATAGACAGTGTGAACAGGGGAGGGTCAGAGAGAGAGGGAGACACAGACTCCGAAACAGGCTCCCGACTCTGAGCTGGCAGTCAGTATAGAGCCCGATGTGGGGCTGGAACCAACGAACCGCGAGATCATGACCTAAGCGAAAGTCGGACACTTAACCGACTAAGCCACCCAGGCGCTCCTTTGCCTGAGAATTTTAATGAGCACCTTGTTCCAGCTGAGAGAGCACACAGCCATGTGTGGCACAAGCTTTCAACTTTCTCTAAAAATGTCAGTGTCCAGGGGAGCCTGGCTGGCTCAGTTGGTTGAGCAGATGACTTTTGATTTCAGCTCAGGTCATGATCCCAGCAGTGTGGGATCAAGCCCTGGGTCCGGCTCCCTGCTGAGTGTGGAGCCTGCTTGGGATTCTCCTTCTGCCCCTCTCCCTACCTCACACACACACACACACACACACACTCTCTCTCTCTCTCTCTCTCTCTTTCAAAAAAAAAAAAGAAAAAAAAAGAAAAACCAGTGTTCAAAAATAGTTTATATACTATTTTTACTAGTGAGCAAAGTGAAAGCACTGATACCCACGGAGAAGGTCAAGACTCAGACTCTATGATGGTTAATTTTATATGTCAACTTGACTGGGCTAAGGGATGCCCAGAGAGCTGACAGAACATTCTTTCTAGCTGTGTCTGTGACAGTGCTTCCAGAAGATATTAATTAACATCTCCATCGGTAGATCCAGTAAAGAAAACATCCTCAGCAAGGCAGATGAACATCCTTCAATCCACTGAAGGTCTGAAGAGCACACAAAAGCACAAGGAGAAATGAACTTGCTCTCCGCCTCTGCCAGGACATCAACGCTGTTGGTTCTGGGCCTTTGGACTCAGACCAGGACCTACATCCGCTCTGCAGCTTCTCAGGCCTTTGGGTTAGGAACTGGCACTACACCACTGGCTTTCCTAGGCCTTCAGCTGACTGACAGCAGGTTGCTGGACTTCTCAGCCTCCATAATCACCTGCACCAATTCCAAAGAATAAGTCTCTTTCCGTACATCTATCTATAGCTTATTGGTTCTCCCCTCATACAGACCCTTTGAGGTGAGGTGATCTAAATAATGTGGTGTGACAGGTGGTACATGGCCATGGCTTTGGTGTGGGCTGCTTCTGAGCACTGCCCACGTGTGTGCGTGAGCATATGCTTACGCTGCCTGAATGCATGCTCGTTACCTTTCAGGTGCCCTCTTATAAAAATGATGGTACTTCCAAAACCATAACAAGTATGCTGTGGGCAGGGTAGGATGTACTTAGATGCTAATCATAACCTTGGGCTTTTTCATTGTCAAGATGCAAATGAGCGTAAACTTTGATAGGCTAAAACTCTTGTGTGATAAAAATGATCAATAAAGAACCATTACTGCAGTGACATTTACAAATCAGCCAGGCAATTTTGAATGAGTTTCAGAAATTCTGTGGGCAACGAAAAGACATCAGGGCTAGAAATAATACAATGGAAAGCAAATAAAACGTGCTGAAAGCTTCTTTCAGAGTTTCAGAATCACTTCATAGGGGACAACTTGGTCAAGACCTATGTTAAGAGATCTGACTGAATGTGTTTTGGCTCAAGAAGAGACAGCCAGGCTGAGATGATGTGCTTTTTGTCCCAAAGACATATCTGAGCTCTAATTGAGAGACTAAATTCAACCCCATTTTTGCTTCTGATTGGACTAAAACCATTAATGAATTTGACATTCCACTGTGCTTAGTTTGCTCCATTTTAAATGACATATGGGTGAAAATGTGGTGAATTGCAACTTCTTTTGGTCAAGTTAAAGAAATGTTCAATGAGAAATGCAATGGATTTGGTAGTGCTGTTTCTGCTATTCATTATGGAGATTTATTATGGAGCCCCAAGACCACACCAAATCTGCTCATTTATTTGAGTTTGTTCTGAATGTCCTTAATGGTCATGTGGACATTGAAACTTGTGCTTTAAGTGATTCTTAACCATCTGTCCATGCTCCCAGTTGAAACTAATAAAATTAAATTTTAAAAATTATCCTACTTTGGGGCGCCTGGGTGGCTTAGTCGGTTAAGCGTCAGACTTTCACTTCGGTCATGATCTCATGGTTCGTGGGTTCGAGCCCCGCGTCAGGCTCTGTGCTGATTGCCAGCTCAGAGCCTGGAGCCTGTTTCAGAGTCTGTGAATCCCTCTCTCTCTGACCCTCCCCTGCTCGTGCTGTCTCTCTCTCTCCCTCCTAGAAATAAATAAAACATTAAAAAATTAAAAAAAAATTATCCTACTTAAAAACAGAATGATATTAAGATCCCCCTTCCTTCCCTCCACTGCCACCATACACACACACACACACACACACACACACACACAGCATTTTCCATACTTTTGTCTGGAAACACACAAAATGTGTTTCCTTGTAGGTTAATTTAGGAGGCAACTCAACCCATCTTCGGCTGGTGGAACGCCTAACATGAACTGGATTAGAAAAACGTGTCATATCCCACAATGACACCTTTCTTCCATAACCAGGCTATTCCTCTGCCACCCCACCTACTACACACTACTTAGAGTCGGCAAAGGAAACCCTCCATTACTGTCCTATGGAAACCCAAGGGACCAGAGTTTGCAAGACATAGCATATGGGGTTAGGGCTTCTTTAGTATATAGGAAAGAAGGAATATCAGGAGGGTTGGAAGACTACCAGAGAGGGAAGATTGGGAAATGGCAGTGGGGTGTGTGTGTGAGAGAGAGAGAGAGAAAAAGAGACAGAGACAGAGACAAGCCAAGGGAAGGACTCAGAGGGAGTAGAGGGGGCTCAAATGAAGCCGGCAGGAATAAACCACCCTAAAGGACAAAAGCATCAGAGAGTAGGAAAAAAATGAGTTGCTGAAAGGAAACAACTCCTAGACCTTGACTCTGTAACTCTTTGGCATGCTTACTTGAATCCTTCAGAGAGGGAAGGCTTAACCATCCCATGGAGTTCAGTACGCATTATAGCAAGGAAGGAGAGGTGAGCTGGCCCTTAGCAGGTGGACTGCCCCCCCCTTCCCTGAGCTACTGTGGTGTGCTAGCCTTTCCCTGCGGCATCACAAAGGCCTCCAGTAACTCCCCTGCTTGAGTCCCCAAGGCTGTTCCTGTGACCTCCCTTTGGCAATGGCCTGTGAGGATGTCAGGCTTCCATTTCACTCACTGGTTATGAGTCAGTCTCTGCAGTAAGGGACACTTGTGGAAAGGATGGGGACACAAGTCCCCAAAGCCCTTACCATCCTCAAATACAGCCCCCTCACAGCAATCCCTGCTCTGTTTAAAATACACCTCTGGGGGCGCCTGGGTGGCTCAGTCGGTTAAGCATCCAACTTCAGCTCAGGTCATGATCTCAGTTTGTGAGTTCGAGCCCCACATCAGGCTCTGTGCTGATGGCTCAGCCTGTTTAAGATTCTGTGTCTCCCTCTCTCTCTGCCCCTTCCTCACTCATTCTCTGTCTCCCAAAACTGAATAAATGCTAAAAAATTAAAAAAAAAAATACACCTCTGTTTCTACAGATAACAGCCCCCCTGCGACAATGGCCAACAGGAGTTGCCACAGTTTTCAGAGCACTTGAACACATCTTTTGTTGGTCATCACGAGGCAAGTATCAGCTGTAGTTCTGTGCTTTGGTGGAAAAGGCTCGGAGTCTGAGAGTTGAGTGAACCTGGGAACCAGTCTTTGACTCCAAATCCAGTGCTCTTCTCATTTACATGGTACTGTTGTCCTCTGGCAACATCTGACTTTCTCTGCAGGCTTTCTCTGACCTGCACCAGATTGCTGGACCTCTCCCTGACATTGTTTTCTCTTTCTTCCTCTCCTCCTGCTTTGAAATGTTTTCAGCAGAAAAGCTATTTCAGTGGGTTTTGGGAGACACAACACAAATGAAAAGTTCGCTGAACTTTTGCCAAACAAGGCTCTTGGAACCTAGCCATGTGTGAGCCCTTCCCCAACCTTCTAAATATTAAAAAGAACTGGAGTGTGCTGTTGACGAACTGAATCACAGCAGAGCTCTTTATTGTCATTTTTTTGCCACAGTACTTCCAGAATCAGGCATCTGCCCGGTAAAGAGAATGCAGATGGGCACAAGTGGGTTTGCTTTGCTTCTATTTTATTGTTAACTCTCTTTTGTTAACTGAAAATGCTCTGGATGAAAACATAATTGGGGCATGCCCTCCAGAACTATTTTCCTTTCCTGGGCTCTCAGAGGCCTTCCCTCCCTAATTAAAACAGTCATTCTACCTTGTTAAACATAGATGTATGGGAAGCAGCACGTCCTTTTCAATTCTGTCCCAGGGTAAAGCTTAAGGGAGATTTTGGTATTTGGGTAAATATCAAGAAGAATGGCATGAACAAGGCTGAGGCGAGAAAAAAATAGAGAGGAGGAGAATACCAGGTTAGTACTCTGTTTCTCTTGGGGTCATTTTATAATGGAAGACGGGTTAAGACCAGCCAGGACATCTATCACAGAAATTGAGAGCCCCAAGGGACTCTAGAAATCATTTTCTTGGTCCCGTTCAGTCTCATTTTCTAGATAAGGAAAGCAAGGGTCAGGGAGGTTAAGGGGAGTGCCCAAGGTCACACAGCAAGGTATGGAGCGACTGAGGCTGGTGTGATTGTGTCACAGCCCTGGAAGCCTCAAAGCCTGTATCTTTCCTCAATAGATACCAGGCTGGTATGTCAGGCTTCCATTTCAGAGCCAAGAAGCAAGGAAGTAGACCAGAATAATCCTCTTTGAAATAAGCTCCTTTTTTTGGTTCTGCGCCAATAAGAAATTTCAGACTACCATGCTCCTGAAGTCCCTGTGACTTCCTGCGAGTGTTGCCCTTGGTTGTTGTCTGGGCTCCTTCTGGGTTATTAGCCAGACTCAACTATCGCAAATACTTACTGCCTACTTTTTCCACCCCCTCTCTCCATACTGCTGCATATAAACACACATCCTTGTCTAAGTTAACCAGATAATTTAGAAGACATAGATCTGTTTACTCTGCTTAACTGAAATTACAGCTGTGAAACTGGCCCAAGGGTATACCTAAATTAACCTAAAAATAGTTTAATGTGAACATTAGAGATGTAACTTCTTATTCTGGGAATTCCCAACCACAGGATACTTGCTGCCCTGGAACTTTGCTCATTATCATAGAAATGTGAAGTAAATGCAAATTTACAGCAATTTTATAATAAAGGAGTTTGTTGGTAAAGTGCCAAAGAGCCTTGCTGTGAGTGTATCAAGATGTTAAAATGGCCCTCGGTCTAAGTTTTGGCTCAACGCCGAGACATAACTGGCAAATAGTTGCTCTAAAGGACTTGCTCAGGAATTGGTTAAAAACCCATTTTTGTATTTGTATTAAATGCAGCTAAGTGGTGCTTCAGAGGAATTTCACAGCCATAAACACCTACATTTAAAAGGAAGAAAGGATAAAATAAATGTACATGAGTCCTAGTGATACAAATAAGTTATTGAATACATTAATAAAAGACAAATCTCCTATGCAGAAAAACCATAAATAACGTATATGGATGCTCCACTCTGGTAGAGGGGGACCAAGTGCAGCCACTCTGGAGAAGAGTATGGAGGTTCATCAGAAAGCTAAAAATAGAACTACCCTATGATCCAGCAACTGCACTACTAGGTATTTACCCAAAGGATGCAAAAATACTAATTCGAAGGGATACGTGCACCGGATTTATAGCAGCATTATCTACAATAGCCATATTATGGGAAGAGCCCAGGTGTTCACTGACTGATTAATGGATAAAGAAGATGTCATCTATATATACAATGGAATATTACTCATCCATAAAAAAGAATGGGATCTTGCCATTTGCAATGACATGGATGGAGCTAAACAGTGTTATGCTAAGTACAATAAAGTCAGAGAAAGACAAATACCATATGATTTCATTCATATGTGGAATTTAAGAAACAAAACAAATGGACATGGTGGTGGGAGAGGGGAGAGAGGTAAACCAAGAAACAGACCCTTAACGATAGAGAACAAACTGGTGGTTGCCAGAGGGGAGGTAGGTGGGGGGATGGGTTAAATAGGTGCACTTGCTGTGATGAGCACTGGGTGATGTATGGAAGGGCTGAATCACTCTATTGTATATGAAACTAATACTACACTGTATGTTAAATAACTGGAATTTAAATAAAAACGTCGGGAAACAAAATAAATAAAAGATGAGGAGCATAAATCTCATGCCTGAAATGTGGGTTATATATAGTGACTGCCTTCTAAAGAGTACAGTATGGGAAGAAGATAAACAAGAATAACTTCACAGTGGGGAAATCTGAAAAACACTGCCTCGTCCAGGTGATCGATATCAATAGTTACAAATCGTGTGAATAGTATATACTCTTAATAGGATATGGTAGAAATGACACTTTACCTCTGATTTTTTCTCCTAAAAATGTAGCCCGGTGTAGTCAAGAGAAAAACATCAGACAATTTCCAATAGAGGGACATCCTATAATGTGCCTGAATAGGACTCCTCAAGATTGTCAAGATCACCAAAAACAAGGAAAGTGTGAGACACTGTCTGTGCTAGGAGAGCCTAAGGAGACATGACAGATACAACGTAGTTTCCCAGATAGGATCTTAGAACATAAGGAAGACATTAGGTCAAAAGAAGGAGAAGACAGGCCACAGACTGGGAGGAAACATTTGCAAAAGACACATCTGATAAAGGACTATGATCCAAAATTTATACAAAGTACTCCTAAAACTCACCAATAAGAAAACAAACTACCCAATTAGAAACAGGACCAGGGGCGTTTGGCTGGCTCGGTTGGAAGAGCATGCAACTCTTGATCTTGGGGTTGTAAGTATGAGCCCCACGTTGGGTGGTAGAGATATAAACTTTAAAACAAAACAAAACAAAAGTGGGCCAAAGATCTTAACAGATACCTCCACAAAGGAGATATCCAGATGGCAAATAAGCGTATGCAAGATGCTTCACATCATATGTCCTCAGGGAAATGCAAATTAAATTGGCAACGAGATGCCACTATATGCCTATTAGAATGGCCAAAATCCCGAACACTGACAACACCAAATGCTAGTGAGGCTATAGAGCAGCAAGAACTCTCATTCATTGCTGGTCGGAGTGCAAAATGGTACGGCTAACTTTGGAAGACAGTTTGGCTGTTTCTTACAAAACTAAACATAATCTTAACCATATGATCCAGCAATTACACTCCTTGATATTTACCAAAGGGATTGAAAAACTATATGTAAACAATTTAACAGATGTTTACATTACATCTGTAATCTTATTCATAATTGCCATAACTTGGAAGCAACCAGGATGTCCTTCGGGTAAGATAAGTAAACTGTGGTACATTCAGGCCATGGAATATCATTCAGCGTCAAAAACAAATAAGCTATCAAGCCATGAAAAGACATGGAGGAAATTTAAATGCATATTACTAAGTGAAAAAAAAAAACTATCTGAAGGGCCATATACTATGTGATTCCAACTGTAGGACATTCTAGAAAAAGCAAAACTATGGAGACAGTAAAATGTTCAGGGTTTGCTGGGGTTAGGAGTGAGGCGGGAAAGAGGAATAGGCAGAGCACAGAGGATTTTTAGAGTAGTGAAATTATCCCACAGGACACTGTTATGGTAGATACATGTCATTACATGCTTGTCTAAACCCAAATAATGTACAACATAGGAGTGAACCCTGATGTAAGCAATGGATGTAGGTGATTATGATGTGTCAGTGCAGTTTCATCAATTGTAACAAATGTGCCACTCTGGTGGGCAATGTTGTTATTGGGGGAGGCTATCCATGTGTGTGGGGAGGAGGTATATGGGAATTTGAATATCTTCCTTTTAATTTTGCTCTGAACCTAAAATTGCTCTAAAAAATTAAATCTTCTTTACAAATTGTTGTATTATTTTAATTTTTAAAATTTATTTCTTTATTTTGAGAGAGAGAGAGAGAGAACAGGGAGGGGCAGAGAGAGAGGGAGAAAGAGAGGAAATCCCAAGCAGCCATTTCACTGTCAGCATAGAGCCCGATGTGGGACTTGAACTCTGGAACCGTATGATCATGATCTAAGCTGAAACCAAGAGTCAGACGTTTAACCAACTGAGCCACCCAGGCACTCCTTTACAAATTTTTAAATAAAAATAAAATTTAAATGTAAAGAGGGCATTAGGTTAAAATTAAAAATATATATAAATAAACTAAGAACATTAGTTATTAATAATGTATTGATATTGGATCATTAATTATAATGAATATATTTTATTAATGTAAGGTATTAACAGGGAAAACTGGGTGGTGATATTAGAGAAACTTCTGTACTATCTGTTCAACTTTTCTATAAATATATAACAGTTCTACAAATAAAGTTTATTTTACAAAAAATAAAGATCTAAAAATCAATGACAGGTTTCATCCTTAATGGAAAAAGAAGAGCAGCTAAATGCAAAGTAAGCTGAAGGAAGAATATAATAAAGACTAGAGCAGAAATAAACAAAAGAGAGAATAGAAAAGCAATAGTGAAAATCAATAAATCCAAAACTTAGTTCTTTGAAAAGATCGACACAATTGCAAACCTTTAACTAGACTGGCATACAATAAAAGAGAGAAGATTCTATTAAAACCAGGAATGAAGAAGAATGTTACTATGAACCTTACAGAAGCAGAAAGGCTTATAAGAGAATATTATTAGCAACTGTATACCAACAAATTAGATATCCTAGATCAAATGGGAAAATTTCTAGAAAGACATAAATTACTAAAACTGACTCAAGAAGAAACAAAATATGAATATTCTATAAATAGACTTGCAGCAAGTAAAGAGATGGAGTTACTAACAAAAATTTTAAAAACCTACCCACGAAGAAAATCCCAGGTCCAAATAGCTTCACTGCTGAATTCTACACTTAAGGAAGAATTTAAGGAAGAATTAAGGAAGAATTAATATCAGTACTGCTCAAATTCTTCCAAAATATAGAAGAGGAGAAACTACTTCCCAATCCATGCTTTGAGGCTAGAATTACCCAATATCAAAAGCAGATCAACACATCACAGGAAGTGACAGATCAATATCTCTTATGAACATGGACATAAAAACCCTCAAGAAAATATTACATATTTTCAAGATTTTTATATCTAATATTTTCTAGAATTAAAAACATTTTTATTACATATAGCAGCATATAAGAGATTATACACCATGATCAGGTGTGATTTATCCCTGAAATGCAAGGTTGGTTTAACGTCCAAAAATCAGTTACTACAACATGTCAATAGAATAAGGATAAGTACTACATAATCATCTCAATAGATACAGAATAAAAATGTGAATAAACTTAAAAACCTTTCATGAAACCACACTCGACAAGCTGGGACTAGAAGGGAATTTTCTTAATCTGAAATATGGCGTATATGAAAAACCAATTGCTCACATCTCACTAAAGGGTGAAAAACTGAATGCTTTTCTCCAAAAATGAGGAACAAAGCAAGGATGTCCTGTTTTGCCACTTTATTCAACATTGTACCAGAGGTTATAGCCAGAGCAATTAGGCAAGAAAAAGAAATAAAAGGAATCTATGTTGGAAAGAAACAGGTAAAACTATTTCTGTGTGGAGATGAGATAACCTTGTATATAGAAAACCATAAAGAATTCACTAAAAAACTATTAGAATTAAATAAATTCAGCAAAGCTGCAGGACATAAGATCAATATACAAAACCAATTTCTATTTCTAAGGGTGCCTGGGTGACTCAGGAAGTTAAGCATCCGACTCTTGATATTGGCTCAGGTCATGATCTCATAGTTAATGAGTTCAAGCCCTGCATTGGCTCTGCACTGACAGCATGGAGTCTGCTTGTGATTCTCTGTCTCCCTCTCTCTCTCTGCCCCTCTCCGGCTCATGCTCTCTCTTTCTCTCAAAATAAATAACATTAAACATAATTTTTTAAAAAATGAAATAAAATATTTAATTTACAGTTGATTTTTTTCTTTTTGCTTTTTTAAAAATAGTTTATCGTCAGTTGGTTTCCATATAACACCTGGTGCTCATCCCCACAAGTGCCCTCCTCCANGAACTATCTTTTCCCATTTCATCAGTTGCCTATTACTTTTATGGATTGTTTCCTTTGCCGTGCAGAGGCTTTTTATCTTGATGAGGTCCCAATAGTTCACTTTTGCTCTTGATTCCCTTGCCTTTGAGGATGTGTCAAGTTAGAAATTGCTGTGGTTGA
Source organism: Crocuta crocuta (assembly GCF_008692635.1). NCBI lineage: Eukaryota > Metazoa > Chordata > Mammalia > Carnivora > Hyaenidae > Crocuta > Crocuta crocuta. The sequence goes on from NW_027551569.1 coordinate 9,492,875, forward strand.
GGTCAAGGAGGTGGTTTCCTGCTTTCTCCTCTGGGGTTTTGATGGTTTCCTGTCTCACGTTCAGGTCCTTTATCCATTTTGAGTTTATTTTTGTGTTTGGTGTGAGAAAATGATCTAGTTTCATTCTTCTGCATGTTGCTGTCCAGTTCTCCCAGCACCATCTGTTAAAGAGGCTGTCTTTTTCCTATTAGATACTCTTTCCTGCTTTGTCAAAGATTAGTTGGCCATAGATTTGTGGGTCCAATTCTGAGTTCTCTATTCTATTCCATTGGTCTATGTGTCTGTTTTTGTGCCAATACCATACTGTCTTGATGATGACAGCTTTGTAGTAGAGGCTAAAGTCTGGCATGGTGATGCCTCCTGTTTTGGTTTTCTTTTTCAATATTACTTTGGCTATTCAGGGTCTTTTGTGGTTCCATACAAATTTTAGGATAGTTTGTTCTAGTTTTGAGAAGAATGCTGGTGCGATTTTGATTGGGATTGTATTGAATGTGTAGATTGCTTTGAGTAGTAATGACATTTTAACAGTATTTATTTTTCTGATCCATGAGCATGGAATGTTCTCCCATTTCTTAGTGTCTTCATTAAACACAATTTTTTAACAGAAGAATTAAACACAAGAGTGCACCCCAATAAATAAACATTTTTAAAGATCAATTTATATTTCTGTATGCTTGCATTGAACAATCCAAAAATGAAACTAAGAATACAATAGCATTTACAATAGCATCAAAAAGAATAAGATACCTAGGGGCACCTTGGTGGCTCAATCTGTTGAGTATCTGACTTCTTAAACCCATGATCTCATGGCTCATGGGTTTAAGCCCCCCGTTGGGCTCTGTGCTGACAGTTCAGAGCCTGGAGCCTGCTTCAGATTCTGTGTCTCCCTCCCACTCTGGCCTTCCCCTGCTCACACTCTGTTTCTATCTGTCTCAAAAATAAATAAACATTTTTTAAAAAGAATAAAATACCTAGGAACAAATTTCACAAAAAGTCTGTGAAATTTATACTTTTAAAACTACAAAATATTATTGAAAGAAATTCAAAGAAGACCTAAATAAATGGAAAGGCTTCCCATGTTCAAGGATCGGAAGATTTAATATTGTTCAGATGAAAATGCTCCCCAAATTGATCTACAAATTCAGTACAATCCTTATCAGAATCCCACCTGGCATTTTTTTTTTTTTTTTTTGCAAAATTGGCAAGCTGATCCTAAAATTTGTGTTGAAACTTTTCAGACTCAGAATAGACAAGACAATTTTGAAAAAGAAGAATAATGATGGAAGTTTCCTAATTTGGAAATTTTACTATGAAGCTACAGTAAGTACAGTCAATCACTGGCATAAAATAGACATAGAAGTCAACAGAACAGAATTGAAAAATATACCATTACATTCACAGTCAATTGATTCTAACCAATGGTGCCAAAAGAGTTCAATGAGTAAAGAACAATCCTTTTGATAATTGTTACTGGGACAACTAGATATCCACATACAAAATTAATAATTTGGACACCTACCTCACAGCATATAAAAAATTAACTCCAAATTCAATAAAGACCTCAGACAGCTAAAACTGTAAAATTCTTAGAAGAAAACATAAGTATAAATCTTCATGACCTTTTGTTAGGCAATGGCTTCTTAGATATGACACCAAAGGCACAAATAACAAAAAAAAAAAGTAAATATGCTGGACGTCATCAAAATTTAAATCTTCTTTGCATCAGAGGACACGATCAAGAAATGAAAAAAAAAACCCAAAGAATGGAAGAATGTTTTTGCAAATTATATACCTGATAAAGGATTTTACTCAGAATATAGAAAGACCTCTTACAACACAATCGTAAATGAATAAATAACTCAGTGTGGACAAAGAATATGAATAGATACCTCTGTATACGATGGAATATTATTTGCCAATAAAAAGGAATGAAGTACTGATTCATACTACAATGGAGATGAACCTTAAACACATTATGTGAAATACAGAAAGCCAATCACAAAAGACCTCACATTAGATTATTCCATTTACACGAAATGTCCAGAATAGGCAAATCAATAGATACAGAAAGTAAATTAATGCTGATCTAGGGCTAGGGAGCTACTGAGAGGTATGGGGAATGACTGCTAATGGGTATGGAATATCTTTCAGGCTGATAAAAATGTCCTAAAATTGATTGTGGTGATGGTTACACAACTCTATGAATACACTAAAAATTAATGAATTTTATACTTCAAAAAATTTTAATGTTTATTTTTGAGAGAGAGAGAGAATGCATGAGCAGGGAAGGGGCAGAGAGCTGGAGACACAGAATCTGAAGCAGGCTCAACTTTGAGCTATCAGCGCAGAGCCTGAAGTGAGGCTCAAACTCATGGGCTGTGAGATCATGACGTGAGCCTAAGTCAGACGCTTAACTGATTGAGCCACCCAGGCGCCCCATACTTTTTACTTTAAATGGGTGAAGTATATTGTATGCAGATTATATTTAAACACGCTGTTATTGAAAAAAAAAAACAATTTTGCAGCCCTTACCTGACAACTGCCTTCCAGTCTAAGGATTTTTAAAGATAAAGACAGTTGTTAGAGACAGAAGATGATTAAGAGGGATTTCCCCTATGGGGGTAAAGTAGGGCTGCCTTTCCTTCACTTCAAGATTAGTGAGAGGGACATTACGGGGACCACTTTATAAACTTGATATGAATCCCTGGGGCATACAGTGACATACACCTGAAAAATCTAAAAGACCAGAGGTTGTGGCATGGAGGAAGGACCATGGCTGGGATACAACTGTACTGCACCAGCAGGGGTCTAAGGCACCTGCTTTCTGGGAAAGGTGTGGGCACCTGACACTCACGTGTGTTTAGTGACCCTGTGCAAGAGCTACATAGAGGGGTGGAAGGGTCCTGTGAGATGTCCAGAGACCGAAGGAGAAATCATGAGTGTGTATGCACCTGCAGCAAAGGGACCACCCATGTAAAGTCATCTTTAAACGCTTATTTAGCCTACCCTCAAACCCAGTGTCAGCCAGGGCTGGGATTAGAGTAAGGGGACTGAGGAGGACCTTCGGGTGGGCACAAATTTTGAGGGGACACCAAAACACTCAGTAATTGAGATGAACTTATTTTGATACAACATTTTTTAAAACCAAAATCAAGGTTAAAACATCCATGATGGACAAAACACTTTTTTTTTTTGTATATAAAGGAGGGATTAGTAACTGTGTCACACCCAGTTTTACTGGAGCCTGAGGTGAAAGGAAAGATGTATATCCTCTGTATACATGTTGATGTATCTTTTTAATGGTAAGGGTTGTTTTTTTTAACAGTTTATTGTCAAGTTGGTTTCCATATAATACCCANCCCAGAACAATAACATAGTTGAAAAAAATATTGAAAAATTGAAGTTTATTGAAACCACATTACTTTAAATTTTAATATTTTATTTATATCCCAAACATTTACTATCCTTTTAGTCTCCTGGCTTTTATGGACATAAAGGTATTGATAATATTTTCTTTTTTTTTTTTGAAAATATTTTCAAAATCAACTTCTTTGCTTATGTCATTTTCCATTGAGAGACTTGCTGTGTTTGACAATTTCTCTCGTCTAGGTGACCGTTTGAAGTAATTTTTTAATTGATTTAAACTGATCCTGTTTTTATTTAAAATGTTGACATTTTATTCATCAGAGAGTTTTGCATTAGTTAGTTCTTTAGAATTTTCCATACCTTTTCGGTAAGACCTCTCCTGACATCGTATCTCTCTTCCCTCTTCCCTGCTTCACCCTGGAATGATCAGAGATGGTGGTTAGCAAACTGAGGAAGGAGGAAGGAGAGTGGGGAGCATTGGCATAAGTGATAGATTGGGAAATCTCGAAGAATCCAATCAGGCCCCTTTTTTCTAAGGCAGAGCTGAGTTTGAGGAGGAAAAAAACTGTAACTCTAAATGTCGTTGGAGTTTTGATGATCTCATGGAACCAAATATCCTAATTACTGAGATGAGGCTGATTTTGTGACTCGAGGTGACCAAAAGATTTTTTTCTTATCTGCATGTGACGAAGACAATCTGGAAGCTGCCTTAGATCTCAGGAGAGTCAGGAAAAAGCTCTACAGAGCAGATGTGAGCCAGGACCTGGGGGTAGGAACTCAAGGAAGGTTGTTTGGGGATTTATTGTTTTGGGGATATATTGTTTGGGGATATACCTTAGCAGTCAATCCCTTTTGTTCATTGCATTGGCTATGGTTATTCATAAACAAGTCTCATATATAAAAGCGAGGACATGATCAGAGTGACTTCCCAGCACTTTGATATTTCCATGCTTCTCCAGACCCTGAATTTAAGTAGATCAGATTCATCATCTGAAAAATATGCCTCTTCTTCAGTACTATTTCCACCACTGCAAGAAAACATTTTCATTTCCTTCCCCTTTGAAATGAGTGATCTGCAACCCTATTTGTGCCCATATAGGACTTTGAAATATTTATTTCTTCCAACTTTTTAATCAAGGCTAAGAATACAGCCAATTCTAAACCAACAACATCCTTTTAATAGAATGAATTTTAAAATCAGGAAATCTCTCCAACAACTCTTTTCCTCCTCTCAGCAACAGTGTTCCCTTTTCAATCTCATTCAACACTGTCCTGGTTTTAATATCCTCCCTTATCAACTCTATTCCACCATAATTTCCTAAGGGAGTGTTGAGTCTTCTGCGTTACATATCTCTATTAGCTTCTATCGCCAAGAACACTTCTAGTGCAATAACCCAATTATTTCAAGGGAGGTTGGAAACAGAAAGGCACCAGTGATGACAATTACGTTTGTGTAAAGTGGGGTTAGTGCAAGTGGATTGAAAGTTGCATGAGAAAAGAGGGTTCACTCTAAAATTTTAGTAGAAACTAAAGTTTGTGAAGTTCACCCACTTTCAGATTCCCTGTCTCTCTCTCTCTGCCCCTCCCCCGCTCACCCTCTGTCTCCCTCTCAAAAATGAATATGAGTGTGTTACAGCACGTTGACACTCATTATTGCCAGAGAGTCAAGTATAAGGATCCAAGCACAGGCGGGTGCATACTCACGCGCCAACAAGAACCCCAAGTCAGTACATAACGCTGGGTTTAAGAAAACTCTGCATGTTAAAAACATAGGGGTAGTCTTTGTTTCTGCATAGAAATATACTCTCTTTTATTTCTTGAAACACACAACTCCCTTGTCTTTTACTTTTCAATTTTGATAAAATTATGCTGTTGCTTTTTAATGCTATTATAAGAAAAAGGGGCGCCTGGGTGGCTCAGTCAGTTAAGGTTCCGACTTTGGCTCAGGTCATGATCTCGCAGTCTGTGGGTTCAAGCCCCACATCGGGCTCTGTGCTGACAGCTCAGAGCCTGGAGCCTGTTTCGGATTCTGTGTCTCCCTCTCTCTCTCTGCTCCTCCCCGCTGACACTCTGTCTCTTTCTCTCAAAAGTAATAAATAAGCTTTTAAAATTTTTTTTTGAAAAAAAGAAAAGAAAGAAAAAGAACAGCGTGAAAGTGAGGATAGATAGCAATTGACCGTGTCAGGTAGAATTGGGGAACAATGGGGACTGTGAAGTTCTGGAGAGTACAAGCCCCATCTAGTGGGGACAGCATTGTCACCATGTGGGAACACGGTTGTATAGACAGGTATTTGTATTGTTAAGAAATTCAGACATGTATGTGCTACACTCCTACTCTTCAATGTTGGTTCTTTTGGGGTGCCTGGCTCAATTAGTTAAGTGTCCATCTTCAGCTCAGGTCACGATTTCATGGTTTGTGAGTTCCAGCCCTGCGTGGGGCTCTGTGCTGACAGCTCAGAGCCTGGAGCCTGCTTCTGATTCTGTGTCTCCCTCTCTGTCTGCCCCTCCCTGCTCACACTCTGTCTCTCCCTCTCAAAAATGAGTAAACATTAAAAAAAATTTTTAAATGTTGGTTCTTTTTTTTAAAACACCATATGGGCCAATACTGATGGACTAAATTAACCCCATCTACAGGCTGGGATTTACCAAAGTAGCACAACTTTACAACGTCTGCTGCACATACTCAGAAATTTTGTCAAGTTCAGCTAAATATTTTTGTAAACAAACAAAGTAGCTAAAGGAACTTCTGTTGCGTTTTGTCATATGAAAGAGTACACGTATATATGAGCATTTGTCATGTGAATGAGCACACATACATATGAGCATTCATCACATGCATGAGTACACGTATATATGAACATTTGTCATGTTCATGAGCACACACATATATGAATACACCATCCCTGAGCCTCATTTCAGCATCATCGCCAGCTGCCCCATACCAGGAATGTGCTCATGAGAGAAGCATCTCAATTGCAAATTGACACCTGTAATTCAAGGTGAGTTTTGATCAGGGATTCTTATTTGAAACCATCTTTTGTTTTCTCTGTTTACAGCATCTTAATACATGGAATAGATTACTCCCAACCAAAAGCCGTTTGGACTTCCTATTGTATCTGAGTTTCTATTTCTCTGAAGTGTAATTTGCAATCACTTCAGAGCTCACAGGACTCTTCTAAGTAAAATTTGGGCACACCACGTAACCTATTTTATTTTACTTTAATTTATTTTACTATCACTCAAACATACCCTCCAACTTTTATATTCATATGAAGTGTTAAGAGACACCAGAAATTTCATTATCTTAAAAACCTTTTTATTGAAATTTCTTCCATGTGAGAACACTGCTAAGAAAGAAAGAAAGAAAGAAGGAAACAAAGGAAGAAATGAAGAAACAAAGAGAAGAAAGAAAGACTGAAAGAAAGAAACAAAGAAGGAAAGAAACAAAGAAAAGAAATGAAGAAACAAAGAGAAGAAACAGAAGAAAGAAAGAAAGAAAGAAAGAAAGAGAGAAGGAAAGAAAGAAAGAAAGAAAGAAAGAGAGAGAGAAGGAAAGAAAGAAAGAAAGAAGAAAGAAAGAAAGAGAGAGAGAAGGAAAGAAAGAAAGAAAGAAAGAAAGAAAGAAAGAAAGAAAGAAAGAAAGAAAGAAAGACTGCCATAATAAGGCTGCTGTATACAACTGAGGAACTAGTTCCCTAGAGAGAATTGGACCCTGTCTCAGAGGTCTAGAATGCAATTAGCATTTGGGGGATATTTTTCCTGGGAGAGAGGGAGGAGAGGGCTGCAGTCACCAGACACTGCCCAGAGGCTCACCATCATGTCAACAGAGAAAGCTGTGTGATAGAAAGAACTCTGGGGTATCACTGTTTATGTGACCACAGAACTGGACAGAGCTCTGAGAGATCCGAACAGATGTCACTTAAATATCTGTAAGAGTTGTGGCCTGGGCAACAAGGACAAGGGGAAATCTTCAGACTATAACCAGGCAGTAAATAGATGAGCAGAATCCAAGGAGTGAGAAGGGAATGGAGATGGAAGTCAAAAGAAAGAATGTATCCTTTTAAACCAGAAGAAGCTGGCTGCAAGACATGCTGTTAGCAACAATTTTAAAAGGGTTCAAGATGTAGTGCGCATCCTGGGATGACTCCTCTAAGGGCTGAAGCTCTCAATTGGTCATCAAGGCCAAGTTCTTCATGGTCCTCTTCAGTTCTTGAGATGACAGTCTCAACCTAGGGGTGGAGTAATGACTACTTTTTCCTCAGAGGAAGAGCCGACTCTTTAGAATTGATACTTTCTTATTAATTTTAAGAATAGATTTTATTGGACTCTGTGCTGATGGCTTGAAGCCTGGAGCCTGCTTCGGATTCTGTGTCTCCCTCTCTCTCTGACCCTCCCCTGCTCACACTGTCTCTCTCTCTCTCTCTCTTTCTCTCTCAGAAATAAATAAAAGATTAACAAATTTTTAAAAAAAGAATAGATTTTATGAACAGTAGGAAAGCCTGTGTATATCTGATCCTTAAGATCTTTAAAATGTTTGGGGCACCTGGGTGGCTCAGTTAGTTAAGTATCCAACTTTGGCTCAGGTCATGATCTCATGGTTCATGAGTTCATGCCCCATGAGTTCGTGCTTGACAGCTCAGAGCCTGAAGCCTGCTTCAGATTCTGTGTCTTCCTCTCTCTCTCTCCTCCCTCGTGCTCTGTCTCCCTCTCAAAAAAAAAAAAATTGTCTAAAATATTTATGAGAATTTGGTATAATCAATAATAAAATGTTGCCTTGTGATTCCAATTTAAAAAGTAAGATTGAGGGGCACCTGGGTGGCTCAGCCAGTTAAGCATCCGACCCTTGGGTTCAGTTCGGGTCATGATCTCATGGATCATAGATTGAGCCCCACATCTGGCTCTGCACTGACAACGTGGAGCCTGCTTGGGATTCTCTCTTATCTCTCTGCTCCTCCGCCACTTGCTCACGTGCATGCGCTCTCTTTCTCTCTCAAAATAAATAAACTTTAAAAAAGTAAGATTGAGTAGTTAACTTTAGCTTGTGATTTGAGTTCATAGATGTTAAGAGAATTTAACAACTTGGGGCGACTGGGTGGCTCAGTTGGTTAAGCATCCGACTTTGGCTCAGGTCATGATCTCACAGTTCGTGGGTTCGAGCCCCGCATCAGGCTCTGTGCTGACAGCTCAGAGCCTGGAGCCTGCTTCAGATTCTGTGTCTCCCTTTCTCTCTGACCCTCCCCTGATCACGTTGTCTCTCTCTCTCAGAAATGAATAAAACATTAAAATTTTTTTTAAAAGAAAAGAATTTAACAACTTTATTAAAGCAGTTAAATTGACAATCCCTAATAATTCTACTAGGTTTATTAGATGTGTTAGGGTTAAGTACTTGGGAAAATTGTTTATTAGTTCAGACAATTAAAACCTTTAAAATGAAAATAGAATATATGATCTTTATAAATAATGTTTAAGAGATTTTAAAAGAATTTTACTAACTGGTTTAAATAAAGCTGTTTAATAAATAAAAATATAAGACATAAACTGAGTGTAAAAGTTTAGAGAAAAACTATGTTTTTGAATTTGTAACATTAATAAGTCAACTATTTTAACCCTCCCCTCCCCCCGCGCCCCAATAGCCCCAAATAGCTCCCAACAGAAACATTGCTCTGCACAGTATAAGAGCTTCAGGAAGAACTCGCCCTAATATTTCTTCATCTTTGGTTGTGTGACCTTGAGTAAGTTGCTCTAGTCTCTCTCGTCATTAAATTTGGTCCTCATTTAAGAAATAAGGGATCTGGCCTACCTGGTTTCTAAAATCCCTTCCGGATCTAATATTCTAGAATTCTAAGACTACTTGTTCCATCTGCAAGCCATTTTGACATATTGTGCAGTTTTCCCGTTGCTCAAGAAGGCTGCCACACCTTGATAACAATCCTGCTAGGCTGTTCTCCGGGACTCTTCATCTAGGGCTCCTGATACCATTCCACTTAACTGTTTATTTTTAAACCTTAGGAAAATGACTCCTTTTTCAAACCCAGGTAGGACAATAGGACAAACCATGAAAAGGGAAAGCCCCGTGGTCTCCAAAAACATTCTGACTCTTCTTAATCATATCTTGACCTAGACTTTTTGGATCTTTGAGTCGATGGTTTATGCCACCCTGTCCACACCATGTCAAAACACCTGGTCAAGGAAGTCAATTCTATTCTCACATCAGTCAAATCAAAGACACTGAACAAGACCAACAGTTTAACAAGATTCTATCTTACAGGCGAAGCAACCAACTGCTTGCCTTTAAGGCCAGTTATTAGCTGAGCTAGTTTTTCCGAAGGGTAGGATTGACTACAAGCAAAATTAGGGTGTTGGAGAGGCTGTTCTCGTATGATGGTGGCATTTCCCACTTCCTTTGGGAGGGTCTCTCTCAAGTCCCTCCTTGGCATTGTCTTTCCCCTCGGCGAGTCCCTTCCCCTATGTTCCAATCTCATCGTATTTGCTCTGGGTCATTTAGGAATTAACTCAGTGAATAACGGACTAGATTGTATACCACCTAACTCTGTGGTCTGTGATGTCAGTGCCCTTGGAGATGTACAGTGACCCTTTGTGTAACCTTGGACAGACTACTGACTTCTCTGAGCTCCAATTTCTTCTTTTGTCAAGAGGGCAATAATCTCTACTTCGTAGGATAGCTTTAAAGATATAATAGAATATTTGTACAGTACTTAGCATGGGGCCCAGTACAATGTAAGCACTCAGCAAATGAAATTTCTTTTTTAACAATTATTATTAATAACTCTTGAATTGGAAAGACTTTAAGTACATATGTGGAATTTCCATAAGAAAAAACAGCTGCTACCTTCCACATTGCCTCCTAAAACAGCATTGTGTGAGAAGGACCTGAGTCATGAGAACCTAGACACCGAGTTTGATAGATGGGGACCCATCGTGCCTCTCTGGAGAGTGGAGATGGGGTCACTTTGATGCAGCCTGGTTGGGTCCGCAGGACCAGCCAAGATGATGTTTAGCTTCACACAGGATAGAAATCAAATGTGAGCAAGAGGAAGTGAGATCAGAGTTTATTAAAGGCACAGAGAGCACAGTGCAGAGTATCCAGGAGATTCAGAAAGAAGAGAAGAATCAAGTCTCGTCTTTGCCTGGAGTCCGGGATTTTTAGGGAGGACTGTGGTCTGGTGTAGGTGTCCTCTCCGGCAGCCAGGAACTGGTTAAGTAAGGCAGGTGCTCAAATGTCCTCCATAAGTCACTTCTGCCCTGGACCCAGAGGTCTGGGTATCAGGGGTCAGTAGCGTGTGGAGTCTGTGGTCTTGGAAACCTATATGATGACCCCACCCGGTCACTCCATAGATATCATATTGTGCTGCAAGACTCCAAAGAACTCATTAACTCCTTGACCTTTACAAGGAGGGCATACATAAGTTGTACCATAAGCCCTGCTGCACAGTGGGAGTGCAGGTCCTAGCAAGATAATAGCAGGAAAGGGTACAAAAAAAGCGCAGTTTATCATAGGCTCCCTTTAATTTCCCTGCCTCAATTTGATCTTGATTAGCCACAGTTTTCTTAACCATAAAATAGAAATAATTATAATATTGTCTTTGTTGAATTGGCCTGAAGAGTAAATGAGATAATTACATAAAATGTCTCCCACAGAGCCTGATAGATGGAAGTCTGTTCCTTCCTTGAGAAGTGTTGGCAGTGCTTTGAATATAACCTCGTTGACTTCCTTCTTGTTGGCTAGGACATCCCTGGTGTCCAGCTCAGTGCTCGGTTCAGTATAGGAATTCAGTAAACACTCACTGAATTCACGGATATCATTAATATTGTTGTTGTTTCCTTTGGAAAATTAAACAAGAAAACTCAGTTCCTAAAAGATAAGATTGTATATCCACATGGACAAAGTGTGGCTGGATCCTTAGATAAAAGCAGGTTGTGGGTAAAATCTAACTGGGGGTGAGAATGCAGTCCCAGAAGATGTAGCGAAAGGTGGAGCCTTGAATGGCAAACCCCACAACGTAAGGCTCTTGCTA
>NW_027551569.1:9504513-9559726 GCF_008692635.1 Crocuta crocuta
AACCTGTGATGTCGAGGCGAATGTCACCGTGTATCTCGACCAGGGGAGACTTCAACCCTTCCTGGCGGACGCATGCCTGCAGAATGGGAACAGAAGCATTGGTTTTCACAGTGTGAAGACACTAATCAAAGAGGTCAAATGAATGACTCCTTTGTCCTGAAACTGGCCTTCATAGCAGCATTCTGGTTATAATTTAATTCATGGTTGCAAATGCGAAGTGCGTTGGCATGTTTGACTCGCACGGTGATTTTTAAACTTAGTTGTTAATATTTATGGATCAGGAAATTCCTCATGTAAATTCCTCATATAAATCTACACCTCCAGCTTCTGAAAGATGAGAAACTCTGGACACACCAAACTCTGCACAGCAACAATCAGGTAGAGATCAAATTGGCTGAATGTTTTACAAAGGGAATGGGGTTCCGTGTTCAGCATAATCTCCGTGATTCCTTTTCACCTTACCTTTGGTCAGGTGATTTCTTTCTCTGCTGTGCCTTATCAGCATTGGAGTTTTCTGTCCTTTGGGGAAGCCAGTGTGCTGACAGGCCGCCAACAGTGTGCCCCTGTTATGTTTCTTACTGCAAATCTTGTGGGTTTGGTTAGTGTGAGTCAGTTCCTTGGGTACTGACTCTGAGCACACCAACCAGAATCAAATGTATGGACCTGCTCAAGGTGAGGTTCAGTTTCCCCCAAGAGGTTCTGCTTCAGCAGATACCAGCTATGCTCTGAACATCACTCTGCAACTTCCCAATTGTCTTCATGAATTCCTCAAAGCCCGAGGAACCACCTGCCACATGATGTCTGAAGGGCAAGGGGATCATTCACCAGCTGAGTTGCAAATGAGGCACTGACCCAGTTAATCTGTGAACCTACTGCAGATGCTGGAAAAAAAGCTTTGTTTATGATCGCCCTTGAAGGACACAGCTTTGACTATTGCCTAATCGTCTTGTGCATAACAAAAGCCAATGGAAAATTGCTCTTGACAGACTCATTCCTTCTTGGTTTGCTTGCCATCACTTTGTGGCTTCCTTCATTAGCTCCTTTCCTCTCAGAGAAAGCCGGTGACCTTGGAGGCTTTTGTGCTTCCTTTCTGAATCTGTGTCTCCCCTGTAATGGAATGAAGGTGTCTTCCTGCTACCCCAGGATCTATAGGCAAACAGAGACCACAGATGCCCTCTCAGCTTGCGGCCTATCCTTCTCAGTTTCATCTCAGCAGGAAAGGGGTCTTGCAATCCACACTTTTTCTTCCCCTTTCTCACATCAGAGTGAAAGCAAACAATAATTTAAATAGCATCTTTGTATAATAAGGAAACCCTTCAGCTTTCAACACAACCAGAAAGGAAGCCATTTGTCGCCTGGAACAAGCTGTCAGCATGCACTTGGCATTACTTCCCCACTGGGGGTGATGGATATGCACTGGGCCATCTGTACTTCTCCATCCGTTTTCATGACCAACGCTAGGCATTTTTAAGTCCCATTAGGATGATAAGTTATGGTCAGATATTAAAGCCAACAGGTGTAAGTATGGGCAAAACCCTCAGCTTCGTGATTGTTGCTCCAATCACTACAATAACCAGCCTAGATATCCATACACTTTCACATGCAAAATGCCTCAGTCACGTCTCTTGTTCTTTACAATAAGGAAATGGGTATTGAAAGATACATATTCCCCTTTGTGAATGTCTAGAAGATAACCTTGTATTGGATTCTACATACAGGAGGCAGGATGTCAGCAGTATCTACTGCTATGTTAGTAGATTCTTCTGGAAATGTTGAGGTTGATTATCCACCCAGGGTATGGTCCATAAATCCATTTACCACCCATCTTTCCCCCCAGAGAACGCTAAGACTAAAAGAAGCTTGAGGAAAGCTGCTCTTGACCACCTCTGGGAACCATTACACTTTTGTTCCTAGATCACTTAAGTTTCTATGGCTCACTTAACAGAGTTGCCCACGTTTATGGAGTATCTTCCTTAGAAATGCTTGGAATGTAGCCACTACCTTATTTGCTCAAAAGGCTAGGAATCAAGAAGAATGATAGTAAGTCAAGGGGCCTGAAGTTAAAAGGAAGTTGGAACTTTCCTCTGAGCCCTCTGATCTTGAGATCCACAAAGAAGTTAAATGTCCACCATCCTGAAGATTCAGAGTTTAATGTCTTTGACTTCTGCAAATGAGATGTTCTCTTACATCTTTTTGTAAGTGAGATAACCGCATAGCTATAGAAAACTCTAAAGAGAGATGATATGTGTTTCCCTTCTCTGCAAAATTATCACATGAATGTTTGATGGTTTAAAATTCCTAAGGGCTTCACCCTTTCCAGCTGAAAGTGAACATGATCACAGAATCCAAAACAATGAAAAGTCTGGGCAAAACAACTCCGATCTGATCACCACTTCCCAGGATGGAACAAGGGAATATGCCTTAAACCTGGAAAGAGCCAGTTTGGTAGCAAGATTTAAACTCTAGAAGTATATAGCAGGTGCTGAAAACAATGGAAACGAATGAATGATTGAAATAATAACTAAGAAAACCATCAATCAAACAACAGATAATATTATGGAATCCCTGATCCCACAAAGAGGTGGGCTGAAAGCCGTAAATCCCAAGAGTGTTCATCTTTTATGCTCCCCCACTCAGATTCCTCTATAGACTAACCACCTTGGGATTCTTACCATCCTCACCTTTGTCGCTCACTGTGAGTCTACCCTCTTTTCCCTTTGTCTCTTACATGAGAAAACTCACTTCTGAGCTGCCTATCCTTGCCCCTGGGCTGAAGGGTTGCCAGGGCTGGCCAGCATCAAGCCCTTCCTGCCCTGACACCATCCCGGTCTTAATCACCTTCATCCACTCATTTGTGAGGCCTTCAGAGCACCAGATGGATAGTGAGGCATGCGTGCTCTCTCCCCCTACACTCCAAAATGTAAAGGGGTCTGTCCCCCAGGCTCAGTCCCCAGAGAAGCGGGATGGAGCAAGAGCACAGCGCCACATGCCAACATGGTCACTCTCATCTTCCTCCTCAACCCTTCTCATCCAGCGCAGCCTTGATCAAGTTTAGGGCAGGACAGCTGCCCACGACAGCATCAGGCTTCCTTCCCAGGCCTATTGTGTATGGCACAAACTTTGACTTTGGTACTTAAAAGTTGGGTTTTCTCCCAGTTGGCAATATAAATGTCCGCTTGGAAAGTCAAACCCCAAGAAATGTGTGGGTTTTTATTTTGCCCTTTGCCCTTCACGTTGACAGTTCTCCCCTGGTGACAGTCTGAATGATGCTAGGGGAAGGGTAGGCCTTCAGGGGGGCTGGGGGAGTGAAGAACATCACCCTCTGCACTGGCTTGTCGAGGAGCTTCTGGAGATCCAAGAATACAACTACACTACTCATACACCCATACAAAAGGCCTCTCTCCCCACCATTTTATTGCAACTAGCACGTTTCTTCCTACTGCCGGCACTCACTCTGCCTCGTTCTCATATCCACCTGCAAGACCCCCAGTAGAGCACATTGTCAGTGTGCTCCCTGGGCTCTGGGTCTCTGTGTTCAAAGCTGGCCCCACACGTGATCTTTCCCTCCTCAGCTGCTGTTCCTAAGACATAAGCTAAACCCCTCACATGTCCTGCTTCTCCACCTCTGCACCCGAGCCACAGTCCTGAGGTGGACAGATGACAGGTTGTTGGCATGGCCACCTTGCCTTGGTCCCAGCCTGGTGAATGCCTTTGATTTTCCCTCCTCCATCTTCCTTTTTCGCTACAGAACCTCCTCCCCAACAGCTAGCTTTGGATGAATTTCACACTCCAACATTTTTTTTTACTGTTTTTTATTTATTTCTAGGAGAGAGAGAGAGTGTGTGAGCAGGGGAGGGTCAGAGAGAGAGGGAGTCACAGACTGAAACAGGCTCCAGGCTCTGAGCTGGAAGTCAGCACAGAGCCCGACGCGGGGCTCGAACCCACGAACTGCGAGATCATGACCTAAGCGAAAGTCGGACGCTTAACCAACTAAGCCACCCAGGCGCCCCCACACTCCAACATTTTTTCAACAGGAGCATCTGACTTTTCTTTTCCTCCCCAGGATGAGGATAAGTAAGGAGGTTTAGAACATGAACAGGAAGAACTTCAAAGATACTGGGTTTGGCTACCAGGTGGCCCCCAATCCTTCTTTCTGTAGAGAGAGCAACACTCAAGACTTTAGAAAGGGCTGGTCCTTTTGGGTTGACCATTTGTTTTTCACACTTAGCTTAAAGAAGCAACCATTATAGTGTCTGTTGCTGGTTTGTGAAGAATCCTTTATAGCCTGATAACATTGTGATAATTTGGTTTACATTCTTTTTCCCTAACATAAGATCTGAACACACAAAGTAAATGCAGATAAACACTGGTAATTATATAACCAAATGTTCAACTCTGTAGGCTCAAGACATCACATATTACTTGCAATGAAAGCTCTTATTTTCTTTTTTTTTAATTTTTTGTTTTTTATTTTTGAGACAGAGAGAGACAGAGCATGAGTGGGGGAGGGGCAGAGAGAGAGGGAGACAAAGAATCTAGAGCCTGACTGATGCGGGGCTCAAACCCATGAACCGTGAGATCATGACCTGAGCCGAAGTCAGACGCTTAACCAACTGAACTCCCCAGACGCCCCTGAAAGCTCTTATTTTCATTGTTAAATAAACATATGAGTGGAAGAAACTCTTCTTATTCATTTATCTTTTATGTTATGACACTTTTTTCATCCACATGAAATTTAAAGGGTGTTGGCCTATTCAGACAAAAACTTTCCTACTCAGGAGGACACCTAAAATAGGGGCTACTTAGCAATATAATCATCGCCTCTCAAGATTCTCTTGCTTCAGTCTGTGACTCCCTCTCTCTCTGACCGTCCCCTGCTCACGCTGTCTCTCTCTCTCTCCTAAAAATAAGTAAAACATTTAAAAATTTTTAAAAAAAATAAAGAGGCTTTAATTAGCGTTCTCCAGTGCCTCAGGTTACGAGTTGTTGAGGTTTGGTTCCTGCATCTCAATGACTGATCCCGAACTACTCCCTCTTGTCACCCAGGAGAATCATTCTCATTGGGCGAAAACGACATCAGCTCCAAGGGCAGATCTGGGCCTTTCCAGATTCATTACTACTGTGATGAATAACCCACTGGTTCCGGGGGTGGAATACATGTATCTGTGTTTAGGTTCAGGTAAGAATGAACTCATATAAATAGGAAGGCTATGTGTTTCTATAAGGGGTGTGCATGTGTCCTGCAAGTGTAAATTGGCAATAGGTAATAAGCTTCCTTGCAGGGGACTAGCCCATGCAGGAAAGTATGCGTGGCGTGGTCCTGGTGTGGGCAGAAGTGGGAAAGTGGCACAGGCATGTAATCTGTAGTCTGTGTGACAACCTGTGTGTCCTTCCGTGTCTGCCCATTCATGTGACTGGGGGCTTCTTCTGAACCTCTATATCCTCTCACTGGCTGCATTACCCAGGACGAGTTACCTAACTTCTCTGTGCCTCTGTTTCCTCATTTGTAAAGTAGAAAGAACCTACCTGATGGAGTGATTATGAGGATTTATGAGTTAATGTGTACAAAGTCCTCATCTAGAGAGCATTCAGTCTGGGTTGGCTATTACTGTGTTTGCCATTGTTATCATTTTGCAATGAAACAAAGCCCATGTGGGTATCACACTTTCCTAGTGTAAATCAGGACTGACTGACTATCTATCTGCCTGCCTGTCTGTCTGTCTATCTATCTATCTATCTATCCATCTATAATGGAATATTAGCCATTAAAAAAAGAGTGAAATCTTAACCATTTGCAACAACATGGATGGATCTAGAGGGCATAGTACTGAGTGAAATAAGCCAGTCTGAGAAAGACAGATATATGATTTTACTCATGCATAGAATTTAGGAAATAAAACAAATGAACATAATAAAAAAAAAAAGAGAGACAAACCAAAAAACAGACTCTTAACTATAGAGAACAAACTGATGGTTACCAGAGCAGAGGTGGGTGGGGGAATGAGGGAAATAGGAGAGGGGATTAGAGAGTACACTTTTCATGGTGAAAAAATAAAAGAAAACAAAATGACAAAAAAAACTCCAACTAGATAGGTTCTAGACAATTCACTTGGTAGTAGGGGATCTTGATTAGCCTCCCCTTTATTACCTGCCATTTGGTTTCCCTTAACCTCCCTAATGCGGCCCTGTCATGTCCTTTAAATGAACACACATCTCAGGACTCCTCTGGCCAGTGGTAGAGATGATGGTGGGAGCCCCATTCACACCTGTGTTGTTGATGCTCCACAAAATGATCCCGGTTGCTGCATATTAATATATTTCAGATCTGGCTGATTAGGATGGCCAAGCCATTTTGTTGGTGGCCTAGGAAAGATCTCTTTTCTTTCCTTCTTCTTGTTCTTAGAGCTCAACATATTTTCCAGAAAAGCAAAGTAATAGAATTATGAGCAGGCTTGTCTTCCATTATCCATTATCTCTCTTTAAGGCTTGAACCCCTACTCAGTGAATTTCCTGCAGTCCATGGGCATAAGTCTCGGACCGCACAGTCGCTGACAATCTCAGCCCAGCCAGTGCTCTGCCATTGCTCCCCCCACCCGGAGCCATGTCTCCCATACCCAGGATGATCTATCTGACCCCTTCAACTTTTTCAAAAGGGCTAGAAGCAGAATAGGCTCTATGTGCTCCACGTGGACATTTTCTTTCATTGCTCTGCATTTTTATAGGGCAACCAAAGAGCAGCCTCACAAAAGGAGCAAACAGTCTGAACACAAACTCTAGCTGTCCAGGGGGGTTGCGGACCAGTGCTGGTAGCACGTGGAGGCCTTGCGGCAAGTTAAGACTGTATGCAGTCCCTTACACTGGAGGACAGAGGGCCCCTCACCCCAGATGGCTTGTTCCCAGGCAGCCTGCAGAGAGCAAGTGGCGTGGCCCAGTGGACAATCTTATTTGTCCACAGGAGAAGATGCTGAGCACTAGCAACATTGTGTGTCGGGGACCATAGACCTGTGAGCACTGTGATACAGATTTCCAAAATCTACATTTCTGAATGGCAGTTGAATAACGACAACTCAAATGCTTAATTCGAATTTATAATTAGAGACGAGTGCAGTTAATCTCAATTTGCAATTTCTTTCCCTATGGTCTTACCATTAAGTAGACTTTTTCTGTCAGATGGTTTTCTGGCTGCAAAATTTCCTTAGAATACCACTGGCTTTTTTTTTTTTTTTAACTTCGTAGTGTGAAGATTTTCAAATATACCCAAAAGTACAAGGAATAGTATTATGAACCCTCATCACAAATCGTGCAGCTTCTACAATTTTCAGCATACTGCCCATCTTGATTTATCCATACCACCATCCCTTCTACCTGTCACTGGTTATTTCTCTTTAACAGTTTTACAATTTTCATTTCATTTAAAATTTCATTTCAACAGAGGTACAATTTTCATACCGTAAAAATCCCCCACTGTAAGAGTGTAAGTTAGTGCCTTTAAGTGAATTTGTAGTTCTGTGTAACCATCACAAACATTCGATTTTAAAATGTATCCAACACTACAAAAGGTCACTCTTTCCACTTGGAGTCAATACCTCCTCTCACTGGCAGACCCAGGCCAACACGGATCTGTTTCCTGTCTCTGCATATTCGCCTTACAAGTCTTTTTGTGGACATTATGCTTTCATTTCTCTTGAGTAAATACCTAGGAATGGAATTGATGGACCATATGGAAGGTTTAGTTGTTTAACTTTTTAAGAAATTACCAAAAGGCTTTTCAAAATGGCTGTACCATTTTACATTCCCGCTAGCCATGTATTAAGGTTCCAGTTTCTCCACTTTCTCACCAGTGCGTGTTATTGTCTGGCTATACTACTATGGTTTTGATTTGCACTGCTCTAATGGCCAATCATGTTAAACATCTCTTCACATGATTATTGGTCGTTTATATGTTTTCTTTCGTGAAATATCTATTCAGATCCTTTGCCCATTTTTTAATTGGCTTATTATTGCATTGGAAGTATTCTTTCCCTATCCATCTTTCCATCTATTTATTCCCCATCTTTCCATATATTCATATTCTGGATATCAGTACCTTAATCAATATATGATTTCCAAAAGTTTTCTCTTATTCTGTGGATTCTCTTTTGGCTTTTTTAACAGTGTCTTTTGATGCACAGAATTTTTTTAAATAAAAAATGTTTAATGTTTATTTTTGAGAGAGAGACAGAGACAGAATGTGAGCTGGGGAGGGGCAGAGAGAGAGGGAGACACAGGATCCGAAACAGGCTCCAGGCTCTGAGCGTCAGCAGAGCCCAACACAGGGCTTGAACTCACAAACTGTGAGATCATGACCTGAGCCGAAGTCAGATGCTTAATCAACTATGCCACCCAGGCACCCATGATGCACAAAGTGTTTAATTTTAGTGATGTCCAATATATATATTTTTCCCTTACCTTACTTGTGCCTCAGGTATCATATCTAAAAAGCCATTGCCTAATGGGAGATGGTGAAGATTTATGCCTATGTTTGTGTCTAAGAGTATCATAGTTTCAGCTTTTCTATTTAGGTCTTATTCCATTTGGAGTTAATTTTTGTATATGGCATGAAGTAAGAGTCCAAAGTATTTATTTACATGTGGATATTAGTTGTCCCAGTACCACTTATTGAAAAGATTATTCTTTATTCATTGATTTGTCTTGGTACCCTTGTCAAAATCAGTTGGTTAAAAATGTGATTGTTTATCTCTCACTTTCATTCTGTTGACCTCTATGTCTATCTTTATCAGTACTTCACTGTCTTGATTACTATAGTTTTGTAGTAAGTTTTAAAATCACTTATTGTCAAACTCTGTTGTCTTTCAAGATTGTTTGATGATTCTGGGACTCTTAAATTTCCATACAAATTTTTTTCTTTTTTTTAAATTTAAATTTTAGTTAACATACAGTTCAATATTGGTTTTGAGAGAATTCAGGATTAATCACTTACATACAACACCTATTGCTCATCCCAACAAGTGCCCTCCTTAGTATCTGTCACCCATCTAGCCCATCTCCCACCCAACTCCCTCCATCAACCCATAGTTTTTCTCTATCATTAAGAGTCTTTTGTGGTTTGCTTCCCTCTCTTCTCTTTCCTCTCTTCTTCCTATATGTTCATCTGTTTTATTTCTTAAATTCCACATATGAGTGACATCCTGTGATATTAATCTTTTTCTCATTAACTTACTTCACTTAGCATAATGCATTATAGCTCCATCTACGTCATTGCAGATGGCAAGATTCAATTCTTTTGATGGCTGAGTAATATTCCTTTGTATATATATACCACATCTTTTTTTTTNAATTCTCCTATACGTGCAAACATATGGTATCTGTCCTTCTCTGCCTGATTTATTTAGCTCAGCATAACACCCTCAAGGTCCATCCATGCTGCTACACGTGGCCAGATTTCATTCTTTCTCATTGCCATGTAGTGTTCCATTGTAAAAATAAACCACATCTTCTTGATCCATTCGTCAGTTGATGGGCACGTAGGCTCTTTTCATATTTTGGCTATTGTTGAGAGTGCTGCTATGAACATTGGGGTACATGTGCCCCTATGCATATATACCACATCTTCTTTATCCATTCATCAGTCAATGAACATTTGGACTCTCTCCATAGTATGGCTATTGTGTATAATGTTGCTATAAACATTGGGGTGCAGGTACCCCTTCAAATCTTTGTATTCTTTGCGTAAATATCTAATAGTGCAACTGCTAGGTTATAGGGTAGTTCTATTTTTGGTTTTTTGAGGAACCTCCATACTGTTCTTCAGAGGGGCTGCACTAGTTTGCATTCCTACCAACAGTACAAGAGGGTTTCCCTTTCTCCTTATCCTCGCCAATGCTTATTGTTTCTTGTATTGTTAATTTTAGCCACTCTGACAGGCGTGAGGTGGTATTTCACTGTGGTTTTGATTTGTATTTCCCTGATGATGAGTGATGTTTAGCAAGCTTTCATATGTCTCTTAGCCAACTGAATGTCTTCTTTGGGAAATTGTCTATTCATGTCTTCTGTCCATTTCTTAACTTGGTTATTTATTTTTTTGGGTGTTTAATTTGTTAAGTTCTTTATAAGTTTTGGATATTAACCCTTTATCTGATATGTCACTTGCAAATACCTTCTCCCATTTAGTAGGTTGCCTTATAGTTGGTTGATTGTTTCCTTTGCTGTGTGGGAGCTTTTTATCTTGATGAGGTACTAATAATTCACATTTGCTTTTGTTTCCCTTGACTTCGGTAACGCATCTAGTAAAAAGTTGCTCTGGCCAAGGTCGAAGAGGTTGCTGCCTGTGTTCTCTAGAATTGTGATCATTTCCTGTCTCACATTTAGGTCTTTCATCCGTTTTGAATTTATTTTCGTGTATGACATAAGAAAGTGGTCCAGTTTCACTCCTCTGCATGTTGCTGTCCAGTTTTCCCAACACCATTTGTTGAAGTGACTGTCCTTTTTCCACTGGATATTCTTTCCTGCTTTGTCGAAGATTAGTTGACCATATAGTTGTGCGTCCATTTCTGGTTTTCTGTTCTGTTCCGTTGATTTATACTGTCTTGATAACCATAGCTTTGTAATATAGCTTGAAATCCAGCATTGTGATGCCTCCAGTTTTATTTTTCTTTTTTGGGATTGCTTTCACCATTCAGGGTTCTTTTGTGGTTCCAAACAAATTTTAGGATTGTTTGTTCTGGCTCTGTGAAAAATACTGGTGGTATTTTAATAGGGATTGCCCCATACAAGTTTTAGAATCAGCTTGTCAATTTCTACAAAGAAGCCAGCTGGGATTTTGATAGGGATTGCACTGAATTTGTAGATCTGTTTGAGGAATATTGTCATCTAAATATAAAATCTCCTGATCCATGAACATGAAATGGCTTTCCATTTATTAGGTCTTCTTTAATTTCTTTTAACAATGTATTGTAGTTTTCAGAGTGTATGTTTTGCACCCCTTTTTGAAATGTATTTCTAAGTTATTTATTTTTTTGATACTATTGTAAATGGAATTGCATTATTAATTTTATTGTTTATTTGTTTAGTGCAAGCATATAAAACTATAATTGACTTTTGTATATTGATTTTGTATCCTTCAACTTTACTTAACTCTTATTAATTATAATAATATTTTAAGTAGATTCCTTATGGTTTTCTATATGCAAAATCATGTCCTCTACAAATAGAGATGGTTTTACTTCTTTTTTACAATCTGGATGTCTTTTCTCTATTTTTCTTGCCTAATCCTCTGGCTAGAACCTCTGGTAGAATGTTCAATAGAAGTGGCAAGATAGGGCATAATTGTTTTGTTTCACATCTTAGGGGAAAAGCATTGAGTCTTTTACCATTGAGTAAGATTGGTTGTTGGATTGGCCAAACTTCTCATTCCATCATGCCAAAAGTCCCATGTAGCTATTCTATGTCCTTCACATTGCCGTGTGAGTTTTAAGATCAGTTTGTCAATTTCTGCAGAAAAAGTACCTAGGATTTTAATAGGGATTGTGTTGAATCTGTACATCAATTAGGTGAGTATTGTCACCCTAACAACATCAAGATTTCTGACCCACTAGTGTGGTGCATGTTCTAAGGTGGGCATCCGTCCACTCTCTCAAGTATTAACTTCCAACTTCCTAGCACCACAAATAATGATCTAATAAAACCTTTATAAATTAACATGTCTTCTTATGAGCCTTTTTGAGAATTTTTTTGGAAAATGTAATCAGGAGTAGAGTGCCTATACATCTGGGGCAGATATATTTAAATTTAACAAACAGTGGGGCGCCTGGATGGCTCAGTTGGTTAAGTGTCCAACTTAGGCTCAGGTCATGATCTCACCGCTCATGGGTTTGAGCCCCGTGTCAGCATCTGGGCTGACAGCTCAGAGCCTGGAGCCTGCTTTGGATTCTGTGTCTCCCTCTCTCTCTGCCCCTCCCCCACTCNGGAAACATCTATTAAAAAAAAAATAAATAAAACAAACAGACAAACTTAACAAATAGTACCAGATTGCCCAGAAAAATGGCTATGCCAGTTTACCCTCCCACCAGCAGTGCATGAGTGTTTCTGTATTCTCGAAATCCATACCAATAAGTGGCATTTCAAATCTTCCTAAGTTTTGACACCCTGATATATGTGAAATAATATCTTGTTATTGTTTTAACTTGCATGTATCTGGTAATTAATGAGTTTGACACTTTTCATATGATTGATGGCCTTTGGGGTTTTCTATCTATAAATCATGTGCTCATGACTTTTGCCCATTTTTCTATTGGGGTTTCTCCCATTGGGGGAGTTTGTTATATATTCTCAATCCTTGCTTTTCGGAAGCATTAGCATCAGCTAGAAGTTTGTTAGAAATGCAGAATTCAGAGCCCTACCCCAGACCTACTGAATAAGAATCTGAAGTGTAACAAGATCTCCAGGGAATTAGTATACCTACTAAACTTTCAGTAGCAGTGTTCTAGATATTAATCCCTTTTCAGTTTTAGACATTACAAACATCTTCTCTCATTCTATCAAAATATAACCATGGTTTATAATTTTGGAAAGAAATAATTAATTTTTATTTAAACAAATATAATTTTGTCAAGTTTTATACTGTTAACTCAGAATCATATTGTGGACATTTTTCCTATTAACCAGATAGTTTTACTTTTTATATTTCTTTTATCCATCTCGAGTCCATCTTTTTACACGGTGTTAGGTAGGCATGCGTTGTATCTTTCACCATAGAGTGGTCACTTTTCCCAGTACCATTTGTCAGACAAGCCAACGAGTCCTCACTGATTTGTGGCATCATGTTTAAGTTCTCATATACATTTGTATCTTTCTTTGTGAGCTTTCTTCTCTGTTCCAACAGTCCATTTGACTGTTCGTCTGCTACTATCACACCGTTTGGGGCTTGGTGTGGTTTTTATTATAATTCTCTGATGTGTTTAACATATCATAGGGCAAGCGCTCCTGCTTATGCTTCTTCATTAAAGTTGAAATTATCCTACCTATTTTGTAGATTGCCTTTTTTACATATAAATTTTAGTATACTCTTATCAAAATCTCAGTTAAAATTGAATCTTCATTTTGATAATAGTAAATTTATAGATAACCGAGGGAGAGGTTTGACATGTTTATACTAGTAGTATGTTGTCCCACACTAAAACATGGAATATCTATCTTTCCATTCATCAGATCTTCCTCCATACCCTTTATAGAGGACTTGCTTTTCTTAGTTAATTCTTAGATCCATTTTATTTGGTACTATGGTAAATAGTGTATCCTATTGTTACACTTTCTAGTTAATTATTACTGGTACAAAGAAATAGTATTGGTTTTTAACTGATCTTTAATCCAGCAATATTTCATTGATTTATTTTTTTAGGGTTTATTTATTTATTTTTGAGAAAGAGAGAGAGTGTATGTGCACGAATGGGGGAGGGACAGAGAGAGAGGGAGAAGAGAGAATCCCAAGCAAGCTTTGCATCCTCTGCACAGAGCTCCATTCGGGGCTCAAACTCTGTGGTGATTTAAAAATATATCCTCCGGGCACCTGAGTGGCTCAGTAGGTTAAGCATCCAACCTCAGCTCAGGTCATGATCTCAGGGTTCCTGAGTTCGAGCCCCATGTTGGGCTCTATGCTGACAGCTCAGAGCCTGGAGCCTGCTTCAGATTCTGTGTGTGTCTCTCTCTCTGCCTCCCCCACTAATGCTCTGTCTCTCAAAACTAAATAAAAACATTAAAAAAGTTTTTGTAATAATAAATAAAAATATATCCACATATGATTTGATCCTCCATCCTTCAAGAGGTGGAACATATTCCCGTCCTTTTTGCATGTAGGTTTGTTGACTCATGTTTACTTTTGGTGAATGTAATGATGTGTGACTTCTGAGACTAGGTCATAAAATGTTTTAGTTTCCCCTTACTCTCTTTTAGCTCATTTGGTATAGGAGGAGCCACCTGCCACACTGTGAAGCCACTCAAGCAGCTTTATGGAGAGAGGTCTACATTGTGAGGGACTGAGACCTTCTGCCCATGCTGATGTGAGTAAGCCATCTGGGAAGGAATTCTCCAGTCCCAGTCCAGTCTTCAGATAACTGTAGGCTCCAGCCAACATCTTGTCTGCAGCGTCATGAGACAACCCTACCCACACCACCCATCTACGTCACCAATGACCGTGTATTAGAAGAATTCACTCATATGAAATGTATAGAATGGGCAAGTCTGTAGAGACAGAAAGTGGATTCATGGTTGCTTGGATTTGGGAGCTAGGAGGAGAATGGAATAAGAACTAAAGAGTAGGGGGTTTCTTTTTGAGGTGATAAAAATGTACTAAGGCCAGACCCCTATCATGATGGTACTTAAGGGATGAGGTTTAGTTAAGGTCATGATGGCAGGACTCCCATGATGAGATTTGTGCCCTTATAAGGAAGCAGGGAGATTCTGCCTACAGGTGCATGGAAAGGTTATATGAACACACAGCAAGGAAGTGCTGCCCCCAAGCCAGGAAGAGGCTCTAACCAAGAGCAGGATCTGCCAGCCCCTCGACCCTGGATTTCCTAGCCTCAAGAACTGGGAAAATTAAATATCTATTGTTTAAGCCACCTGTCTATTTTGTTACGGCAGCCCAAGTAGACTGAGATATAGAGCGTGTAAATTAAATCTCACAAAAACTGTTGAAACATCGAAACAAAAGAGAGGAAAACAAAAGAAAAGAAAGAAGGCAACTGCAGAGATGATTGCATCAATTCCTTTCCTCCTTGGAAATCAACTCTTTCCACTGTGGGATAAGGTGGCTTTTTTTTTTTTTAATGTTTATTTATTTTTGAGAGACAAAGCGTGAGCAGTGGAGGGGCAGAGAGAGAGGGAGACACAGAATCCAAAGCAGGCTCCAGGCTCTGAGCTGTCAGCACAGAGCCCAACGTGGGGCTCAAAATCACAAACCGTGAGATCATGACCCGAGCCGAAGTCAGCCGCTTAACCGACGGAGCCACCCAGGTGCCCTGATAAGGCGGCTTTTTGAAGGATACTCAAAAAACTCTAGAATCTTTTTATCCCTAATTCTAGACTAATGAGGTCAACTCTCCTTATATTTATACAACTAAGAAGGACTCACGAGAAAGCCCTCATAGGACACAGAGTGATTTCTCTCAATTAAATAAAAACACATGAAGCTATACTTGTTGGTAAATTTGGGGGGGAAATCCAAAGAAAACAACAAACAAAAAAATCTTTTTAATATAACTACAAAGGAGAAATAAAGTCTTACCCATTATTCCCTGGCTTTTCCTGCTTTGTGTATAACGCTGTTGATTAGAACTGCCTGCACAGGTCTTTCCTAAAATAGATATAATCCAGTTTGGGAATGGAGTCAGCATCTGGATATATTTTGAAGTTGGCTAAAACTTCCTAAGTGATTCCAAAGCTGGCATTTCATTTCCCTAGTAATTAGCAAGACATGCCATTAAAAACTGTTTCGCTTTACAAAATAAACCAAATTCCTTCTGTGTTAAATTCCCTAGGGAACTCTATTTTCATCCCTAAGCCGGCTCAGTCTGGGAGGGCCCATCACTCAGTTCACAGAGCCAAACTACATTGCCGTGCTGTAGTTAAGATGTTTAAAGTAAATTAATTCAGAGTCACTGCTAAGTGTGAGCTCATCTATAGATAAAGCACAACAAATCTGATCTTTCTCCTACAAGTGGTTCCAAAGTCGCACCTCAGGCAGGTCATGATCTCTCTGGTCATGAGGTCGTGAGATCAAACCCTGCATTGTGCTCTGTGCTGACCGCTCTGAGCCTGATGCCTGCTTCAGATTCTGTGTGTCCTTCTCTCTCTGCCCCTCCCCCACTTGTGCTCTGTCCCCCTCTCTCAAAATAAATGAACGCTAAAAAATAAATAAATAAGAAGTGGGCCCTCCTCCAGAGCCCAATCGTCACCTTCTCTTGTGCTCCTTGCCATATACTCCCCACCCCCATACATTCACTTTCCCCAGCCCCTGAGCCAAGTGTGGGGTGATAGCTACAGCAGTTTAGACCACCACTGTGGCACGTCAGATAACAGAAAAGGGGAAGATGGAGAGCCCTGAACTTGAAAATCACTGCAGTCACTTGATGCATGCACATAGAAACTTCTGTCTTGATAGCCTTTTGTGGGCTGTGGTCCTGAGACTTTGGAGGACTGTACCATCCTCAAGATGTTCTATTTCAAAGAGCAGAAAATATATATATTTGTATAATAAAATCATGTACTTACAAATGTATGGAAACATTTTATCTTTCAGAAAGGTAAAAAAAAAAAAATTTAGACTTGACTCTTAAAGAAGAAAATTTTGTTATCTAAGAGTTAACCTTGGCCAATAGCCCATTCCTGGTTATGAGGCAGGCAGACTGAGTCGAGGACCCAAAGTGGGGCCTGCAGGGCCAGCTAGGAAAGTCCTTGGCTTCACCCAGGATAGAAATCAAACATGAGCAGCAGGAAGCGAGATCAGAGTTTATTGAAGACATAGAGCGAGTCCAGATGCAGACACAGCGTCAAGAAGACTCAGAAAGGAAAAGAGAGTCTTGTCTCTGCTTGGGATCTAGTGTACGTGTCCTCTCAGGCATCAAGGAACCAGTCAAAACAAGGATGAGTGCTCAGGTGTCCTCCATAAGTCACCAATGTGCCTGGAACCAGGGGTCTCCGTGTCAGGGGCCACGGGTGTCTGGAGTGGTCTCGGACCCCACACAGTCACTCCTTAGATACCATCTATTGTACTGCAAGACTCCAAAGAACTCCTGAACTCCTTGACCTTCACAAAGGGGACGTATATGATCTGTACTATGAGGCACAGGTAGTGCAGGGGCGCAGGTGCTGACAAGACTAGAGGCGGAATGCAAGCTGGTGCAGCCACTCTGGAAAACAGTATGAAAGTTCCTCAAATGAAAACAGGACTCCCCTATGACCCAGCAATTGCACTACTAGGTATTTATCCAACGGACACAAAAATGCTGATTTGAAGGGGCACAGGCACCCAATGTTTATAGCAGCGCTGTCAGCAATAGCCAAAGTATGGAAAAGAGCTCCAGCGTCCATGGACTGATGAATGGATAAAGAAGGTGTGACATACATTCATACAATGGATTATTACTCGGCCAGAGAATAAGTCAGAGAAACACATGATTTCACTCATACGTGGAATTTAAGAATTGAAACAGATGAACATAGGGGAAGGGAAGCAAAAAGAAGATAAAAAGAGAGAGGAGACAAACCATATGAGACTCTTAAATACAGAGCATAAACTGAGGGTTGCTGGAGAGGTATTTGGTGGGGGATGGGCTAGATGGGGGATGGGCGTTGAGGAGGGCACTTGCTGGGATGAGTGCTGGGTGTTTTGTGTAAGTGATGAATCACTAAATTCTACTCCTGAAACCATTATTACACTACATGTTAACTAACTTGGATTGAAAACAAAAAAGAATAGAAGCAGGGAAAGAAGCAAAACACAACACTTATAGGATCCTTTCAGTCTTCCTCTTAATTACTCTGAACCTGATGTTGAAAACAGGTGCAAAGAACTGGTTGTTGGCACTAGTGATTCTCACGTAGTGACATTTGCTGAATTCCAGAGTCCCTTCCTTAAACAAAAATCGAATACCCGGAATGTGCAAGGTGCCGTCCGATGATATGAGAAAACAAAAGCAAATCAGTTACGGTACCTACCTCAAAGAACCCGAGCCTGGTGTGGAAGACTTCTAGATGAAGAAATAATTACCACCCTATGTGTTGCTATAATAAAGTGCTTCAGAGCCAGAGAGGAAGAAGCGTATTCTGCTCTGAAGGGATGAGAAAGGCTTAAGAGAAGGTGTAACTTTTGAGGTGTGTCTTATTGAAGTCTTAAGGGCGATAATAAAGCTCACTCTATCCTCTCGGAGTTTGAACCAATTAAGAAACATAATAGGGAGGAAAATATTGCATGTAAAACTGGATTAGAGAATGAAGCTCGTGTCTTTAGGCAAAAAAAAAAAATCACCCTCATCTTTTCTCATAGAGTCTACACCTCAGGAACCACACACACACACACACACACACACACACACACACACACCACACGGAGTTCGGGAGAAAACCTGGGGAGCATGGCAGACTCAGCCAGCAGCAGGCAGGGCTGTCCACTGCCTCACACAGGTTGAATGCAGAAAGGAAAGGCCATGTAGGGGAGACATTTTTAACACGTCAGCCTCAACAAACATAGAAATACATGGCAGTGAAGCATCAGACTTCTCTGATTCTCTGATCCAAAAAATCATGCTTCTTTCCATAAGGGGGTACAGCCAAGTGGAAGAGAGGAAATGGAGCCCCTTCTGGAACACTCTCCCCTCCTGGTCAGTATAGCAGGAGTGCCCTCCCCTCAACCCAAGCATGAGGAGCAGTGGTAAGCATCCGTGCTAACAGGTCTTCAAGGACAAGCAGATCTTCAACAGATTTCCCTCACAGCAGGAAACCCAGAGCAAAGCAGGGAGATTTC
Source organism: Crocuta crocuta (assembly GCF_008692635.1). Classification (NCBI taxonomy): domain Eukaryota; kingdom Metazoa; phylum Chordata; class Mammalia; order Carnivora; family Hyaenidae; genus Crocuta; species Crocuta crocuta. The sequence continues at coordinate 9,523,031 of NW_027551569.1, forward strand.
AACGTATGTGGCGGCTTGGGAAATGGGGCATAATCACAAAGAGCTTCTTGGAATCATGTCAGTTCTCTCACCAAAGGTGGTTGTCCAAGTCTGTAGTTGTCCAAGTCTAAGCCCTTATTTCTTAATGCACTCAATCCAGGATCGCAAAACAGCATGGAAGGGCTCACAAGTTTGTATTCCTCTTATTGGGGATCACTGAGCTTTCTGAATCTGTGGGGTGACTTCCTTCAGCAGTTTGAGGAATTTGTCAGTCATAATTCCTGTAACGATCCCTTCTATTGACTCTCTCTGCTCCTTCTGAGACTCTGGCTATCCCACGTGTCACACCATTGATATTTCTGTTTCCATATTTGTTCCTGTGTCATTTGTTCTGAATATTTTCTAATGACCCATCTTCTATCTAGTTAGTAAACTGTGTTCACAACCTGCCATTAAACACATTGATTTCTCAGTTTTAGTGTGTTTTGCAGTTCTAAGAGGTCCATTTGGTTCTTTTTAAAAGATTCTATTCCAAACATCCGGTGACATTTTCCATTCTTAATGTTCTTAACTGCTTATATCTGGACCACCTGTGGGTTTGTTTCTATTGCCTATTTTTTTTTACTTCGTTATGTGTGACATAATTTTTGCTCTTTAGCTAATTTTTAGTGTATGCCAGACATTTTGATAAAGACCTAGAAAGGCTCCAGATAATGTTTCCTCCCCTCTTTCCTCATCAGGCATCAGGCAGGAGACTGTTCTTCAAAGACTGAGCTGCATCAAGACATGAGTACAATTTTGGTAAGAGTGATGGGGGGTGGGGGGGTGCGCCTGGGTGGCTCAGTCGGTTAAGCATCCGACCTTGACTCAGGTCATGATCCCACGGTTCGTGGGTTTGAGCCCCATGTCGGACTCTGTGCTGACGGCTCAGAGCCTGGAGCCTGCTTCGGATTCTGTGTCCCCTCTGCCCACCCCCTGCTCATGCTCTGTCTCTCTTGCTCTCAAAAATAAATAAAACATTTAAAAAAATAAAGAATGATGGGAAGACTCCGTCTATCCTCAGCTTACCCCTGTTCCTAGGGTGTGGCTCCCCAGAGATTTCAATTAGAGCCTAACAGGTCTCTGTCCCCTTAACCTGGAAAAACTGCAGGAGATTCAGACCTGCCTTCGGAGGTTTTTCACTTCGCTTTTTATCATCTCGCCTCACGTAGATTCTAAATTTGGTGTATGTGAGGAGGGAGCCCAGCCATCTGCTTGAGGTCTCTTTGGTCTTCAGTCAGGTCACCCGTGTCATAAATGTCCTAAGTTCTTTGTCCTCCAGCACCGAGGGTGGGGGCAAGCCTGGATTGCTAGGCTCTCACAGCTTCCAGAATCCGTAAGCAACCACAGCAGGTGAGAGAGACTGTGGGACCTCAGAGCAGGGCACCCGCTCTACAGCCTTTATCTGTTGTCCCTTCGTATTCAGTTCGGCTACCTCCTGACAATTTCCCTTTCTTCAGCACCTCCAGACCCTAGGATGGATAGCTCACTCACCTTTTATCCCTTCTGACCTAACCCTTTGGTAACCTATCCAGTCTCAGATTCAGAAAATGTTTAGAGGTGACTAGCCACGTGTTTGAGGCTCCTAAAATCCCTGCTTTGGGCAGCCCAGCCCCACGACCCCTACGAAATCTGCTGCATTCTCTGCCCCTCTCTGGCAGGTAGCCTCAGCCCAAACCACAATGACCGCAGGGAAATGAAGGGCAGCCAATTGTCTACTCACCTCCAACAGTTTTCCCCTTCTGAAATTTTAGTCCATTTATTCCTGCAGCTTTCTCAACTCTCAGATGCCATTAAAAATGGGACCTTTTTTTTAATTCACCAAGTTTTTTTTAATGGTTTTTTTTTTTTTTTTGATAGAAAAAGTATGAGTGGGGCGGGCGGGCAGAGAGAGAGGGGAACAGAGGATCTGAAACAGGCTCCTTTGCTGTTAACACAGAGCTCCATGTGGGGTGGGAACTCATGAACCATCATGAGATCATGACCTGAGCTGAAGTCAGACGCTTAACCACCTAAGCTACCCAAGTGCCCCTAATTTACTGAGTTTTCCCCCCTGCTTTTTGCCAGTGGGTGAATGGGTCTGCCATGATCTACTATAACCTGCTCAGAGGCAGAACTCAGCTTCACAGGTTTGCCCTTAGCTAAGCCACTGCCCAGCCTGCACCTGTGCCCCAGATGTGCACTCTCCATTCCCTTCCTCTGCAGTACTTTTTCATCGACTCTTCACTCTATGAACACTGATGGCAGGGCACTTGGGTGGCTCAGTTGGCTAGGCGTCTGACTTCAGCTCAGGTCAAGATCTTGCAGTCCGTGAGTTCAAGCCCCGTGTTGGGCTCTGTGCTAACAGCTAACAGGCTCTGGAGCCTGCTTTGGATTCTGTGTTTCCCTCTCTCTGCCCTTCCCCTGCTCTCTCTCTGTCTCTCCGTCTCTCTCAAAAATAATTAAACATTAAAGAAATTAAAAAAAACAAACAAAACACTTATGGCAAGCCCTGGTCACGAAGCTTTTGGCTCCCCGATGGCTAGGGTCTCCCCTCTCCGGCAGCCCCCTGTGTCTGGTGGGACAGGGCTCCCAGGCTGAGCTGTGGGACCAGAAAGCCTCAGACACTTCTCACACTCCCAAATCATCACACTGCTTGAAGGGGAGGTGCATGGCTTTAGAATAGGATAGAAAAGATCTTTTAACAGCAAAGACAGCTTAGAAAAGATTTAAGCAAGGGGTTATGATTTGAAATGTGGCCTTTAAATGTCTCAAGTGAATGAAAAAAGCTTGAGGAAATTTTGGGGAAAAGCTTGAGGAAATGTTTTTTAATGTTTATTTATTTGGGGGGGGTGGCGGGGCAGAGAGAAAGGAAGACACAGAATCCGAAGAAGGCTCCAGGCTCTGAGCCGTCAGCACAGAGCCCAACGTGGAGCTTGAACTCACAAACCATGGATCATGACCTGAGCCAAAGTCAGCTGAACCAACTGAGCCACTCAGACACCCCAAAATATTTTTAAATTGGAAGATTTTAGTGCATGGGCATGCTCACACACTCACACACAAATCTAAATGTCTATTGTTTCTTTTTTTTTTTTTTTTTTTATTTTTATTTATTTCTAGGAGAGAGAGAGACAGCGTGAGCAGGGGAGGGCCAGAGAGAGAGGGAGTCACAGACTGAAACAGGCTCCAGGCTCTGAGCTGGCAGTCAGCACAGAGCCCGATGCGGGGCTCGAACCCACGAACCGCGAGATCATGACCTAAGCGAAAGTCGGACGCTTAACCGACTAAGCCACCCAGGCGCCCCTCTATTGTTTCTTTAAAAACCAAGTGACCTGGTAACTGAGCTCAGTCCCAGTGCAAATGCCATCTTGAAGGGAGACGTGGCTTCCCCAGCAGGTGACATGGGTGAGGCCCTGTCCAGCTAGAGCCTGAGGTGAGGTAAATGGGTTGCTTTGAGTAGGAGGGGCGCTTCTCAGGGTCCTGCGGGTGGAGAATCAGCGTTTGCCTGGGAGTGAATGCCTCACCTCTCGCCGCAGGGCCCCCCTCTCCTCACCTGGCCACCCCCTCAGTCACGTAGCCCTTGGCCCCTGCGGACATTGAGGAGGCGGAGAGAGTAACCATCAGCCCTGACAACATGTGCGTCTCTTGTCACAACACCAGGCACAGCAACTCAGAAAAGCTCATTCTGAACACTCTTCCTCTTTCCTTCACTGCTGCTTAAATGGAGTGTTTATATTAATTACAACTTCATCACCCAGTGGGAAAGCGAATATGTGCCCCTTCACAGTGTTGGGAGTCCCCACACAGCCCAGCTGTGCCAGTTGCTAGGAGACTGGCAGGCAGACTTCAAGAGCTGAGTGGTTTCTCCCCTTCCTCTCTGAAGTTCTTGGTCAAATCCCAGTCCAGGGCAGCCTGTCTAGGAAAACAGAAACGGAAACCCCCTCCCTTCCTCCTTCTCTCCCTCTTCCCCCTTTCATAACTTCAAAGGAGACTTTGCATGTATTAAAGAAATAACAAAACTGTTTACGACCATGCAGTAAAATACAGTCTCAAATTCTTAAGTTTTACCTGTAACTGCAGTCTGCTTCCTTTAAGATATTGGCATGATGTGCTGGTCTATGAACTGGCGAGGGCTTTTTTTTTCTTTTTCTTTTCATGTTCCTTCTTCTAGAAAAATGGAGGTGATGGGCTGGACCCCAGAAAGGAACCTTCAAAAGATAAAAGAACGGAGAAATTCCTCTACATTGAATTTTCAATGTCAAGCCTCGGCTTGGTTGGTCCAACAGTTTGGATCGCTTAGAAGATGCAGGGACCCCGTTAAATGAGAAAAGTCCTAAATAGTCACAAAGAGAGTTTGCAGCATCAATAAGAGATTATCAAACCTAATGTGCCACAGGCAGGCCTAATTTTGTGCTTCCAGCAGCAGGTGATAAACAGGATGCGGAGAAATGGAGATTGGGGTCTTTAACTCAGCACCAGCCCCTTAGCGTGGCATATTCGTAAACACGAACCCTGCCAGGCATCCGGAGCTGGGGATGCCGTGAGGCTTTGCAGCTTTCCTAAAGTGCTCTAGCTGGGACAGGCTGATCCCAGCACTACCCCAAGAACCGGTCCTTTGTGCCTCAAAGAGCTAGAGGAATTAGAGGCACAGTCAGCCCGCAAAGGCAAAAATATTTACTGTCTAGCCCTTTACATAAAAAGCCTGTGGACCCCTGCTTTTTTTTGTTTTTTTTTTTTTTAGAGAGACAGAGCATGAGTGGTAGGAGGGGCAGAATGAGTGAGGGACACAGAATCTGAAGCAGGCTCCAGGCTCTGAGCTGCCAGCACAGAGCCAGACGCAGGGCTCGAACTCACAAGCTGTGAGATCATGACCTAAGCCCAAGTCGGACGCTTAACCGGCTGAGCCACCCGGGCGCCCCTGGGGACCTCTGCTTTAAGTCAAAGCCTAAAATTTAAACTCTTTCAGTCCTTCGCTTGGAACAAGAATATTGTCTTTTACAATATTTGTAAAACCAACTAAGAACATTAACTTCAGCTTCCTTATTTTCTCCTGGTAATTCAATGAGGTGTATAATCCATGTCAGTTATTCAACATGACTTTTGTCCCTCCCTTGTGCCATCTAGTTCACTTGGCTACGTTATAGGTACGATTTCTTTTCTCATTTTATTACACATAAATCAATAATCTCATTTGGAAGTTTCCATCCTAGAGAGGGGTCATTTCTTTAATTTTTATCCAAACTACACATTTCAACCATTCTAGCATCAAATTGCAAAATCGTTTCTATTAAAATTAAAAATGACCCATTGTTTTCTATAATTATGGGACTGCTAATGCCATCCAAACACCATTCTATTGGGCTAAATATTGACAGATAATATTATTTCTGCCCTTGACACCTACTTCCTTGTCTGTGTTGAATACTCTGACTATTGGTAGCTTATTCAGCCCTCTGTCAGTTTTAGTAATGACATGAGTACATTTTGACATGCAAGCCTGCTCACTTTTAGTATTTCTGGTTTTTAAAAATGCAAGCAGTTCATTTCTCTGAAGATTTTGTTTCTTTTCACTTTTTAGCCTATTTTCTTTTCTGAGCCTTTTCTTTTGCCTATTTTCTTTCTTTTAGTCATATTTTCTATTTTGATAATTATCTTGAATTGTTCTTATACTTCCGAGGGGGGTTAGGAAAACTAAAAGGAATTGTGCCCAAGCACACACAATTTTAGTATCTATTTATCAAAAAAGTAAATTACCATAAATGTAAAACTAAGAATGAGTCGGTATTGCTCTTTCAAACATGTTTCCTCCAGACCTTTACAAACGTTTAAGAATCATTTGAGAGTTAACATTCATAATGATCTATAATCCTATTTAGGGTAAACTTTATAACTTTCTAAGGTTTTAACAGACTTCCCAAGATTTAAATTGTAAATAAATTATTTTTGGGGCGCCTGGGTGGCTCAGTCGGTTGAGTGTCCGACTTCGGCCCAGTTCATGATCTCACGGTTCGTGGGTTCTTGCCCCGCGTCGCGTCCTGGGCTGACAGCTCAGAGCCTGGAGCCTGCTTCAGATTCTGTGTCTCCCTCTCTCTCTGCTCACACTGTCTCTCTCTGTCTCTCAAACATGAATAACTGTTAAAAAAAAATTTTCAATAAATAATTTCTAACAACAACAAAAAGGAATCATTTGAATTGTTTAATGTTATAAAATGCTCCTTGGTCACCATATGCACCTGCTGTGAATAGCGTAGAATTGGAGTCATGAACTGGAACACGGAGAGAAGAAAACGGACACTTAGCCCTATGAGAAGCAATACTCTGCTGTGCATGAAACTATTCCTTGGATGCCAAGAGGAAGTATTTGGCAAGTTAACGTGTTTGTTTGCCACCCCAGGCACTGCCAGTGCACAAGCCTTTGCGTCCCGCTCCCATAAACCTCGGAGCTGTTCTATCACAGCCACCTTTCGGGTTGAAGCCATAGAGCAAAAGACAAGGACACAGGCATGTCTCTGCTTCCTGATGGTCACTGAGGAGCATTTAGGGTTACAAGTGACAGTGCTGGCACTCAGGGTCGCATCCTGAGTGATCTAGGTGTTCTCTCACACACTGTGTACATATGTGTGTGTGTGTGTGTGTGTGTGTGTGTGCATGATTTGTGGAAACCACAGCACTCCTGGTGCTAGGTTGAAGGGCGGTGGTGCGATTGAGGGACCGTTTTCTTTGGGGTCCACCTGCTTCAGGCTGTGCTGGGCATAGGAAAGCAGGAAGTCTAGAACGAGAGCTTGAGGGGAAGGGGACAGGAGTTCCGAGCTTCTGAGCACAGCATCCCAGGCACATGGCCGGAACTCAGAGGAATGTCTGCTCGAACACAGCTGGAGAGGCAGGGGCCCTGGTCTGGGCGGCGACCTCCCGGCCACAGCTCGGCAGGTGAGAGCAAAGAACATATCAAATTGGGAGGGGCCTGGTCTTCCAGCCGCTCCTGGGACCCCCAGGACATTTATAGGACTCTTAAAGGGCAGGTGAGAGCGTCAATAGTTACCAAACTAGAACGCCCTTTCAGTGTGCCCAGATTAGAATCCATTAGCCAGATGTAGAGCAAGAAAAAAGAAATGTGACATTCCTTACACACCACTTTGTTCAACAGAATCGTAATCTACCACAATAGTAAGTTTGGTGAATCCCAGCACTCTTCTCCTCCCTTTCTCTGCCCCACAGTCTTTTAAAAAATTGTTTTAATGTTTATTTATTTTTGAAAGAGGGAGACAGACAGAGTACAAGTAGGGGAGGGCAGAGAAAGAGAGAGACACAGACTCTGAAGCAGGCTCCAGGCCCTGAGCTGTCAGCACAGAGCCTGATGCAGGGCTCGAACCCATGAGCGGTGAGATGATGACCTGAACTGGAGTCGGACACTTAACCAACTGAGCCACCCAGGCGCCCCTGTCTGCCTCACAGTCTTGATGTGAGGGGAGCTCAAGGTCTGGAGAAGACCGGGCATTGGGGCCTTATTTACCAGACAACCTTGGTGCTTCTGGAATTCACTGTATGGGGAGAATGATTTGTGTTACTACGTCTGAGTACTTTGCAGATCGTGCTGTGGGAGAATCCCTGGCCAGAGAAACCAGTGCCTGGCAGTTCTCTCCAAGCTCAAGCCCCGCATCCCATCCCTGCTCCCCAGTTCTTTCTGCACTTTCTCAGGTTTTAGAGGGAGGTCATCGGTGGCAGGAGATCTTGCCATTCGTCCAAAGAAAGCAAAATGGAGCCATCAACACAGACTCTTCTCTCCTCTGAAGGCCTTCCAGGTTGAAGCAACGTCTTCATCATTTGCTCAGCGCTCCGAGGATCCCTTGGCTTTCAGGGACTCCCTCTTCATGCCTGCCCCCAGAAAAGTCCCTGAAAATACTGCTCTGGGACCCACCTGACTCATGAGTGGGTCACGCCAGCTATTAGGTCAGACACTGACAGGGCTCTGGGTCCGGCCCAGGGCTTCTCAGGGTCCTGCGAGAGCCCCAGTCCCGAGCCAAGTTTTCTGCCTTCAGATTTGCTCCTGGCACAGCTCTCCTTCACTTGGAGGCAAAACTCACGAGCGCACAGCAGAGGGAGCCAACAGCCTGCCGTTGGTACTCAGGCCTTGCTGGCAGGAGCCTTTCCGAGGGCATCTTGGCTCATCCCCCACGGAACTGGGCCACAGGGAAAACACACACTCACTTAGGTGACTGCCTCCCAAGGGCCCGCTGTGGCTTCCCTCCTGAATCAGGACCTGTCACTCCGTGGGTGAACCCATCCTTCCACCGGAGCCCTGTTCCTAGTAAGCAGGCCGAAATACAGCTTTTGTCCATTAAAGCGTGAACCTTCATTTCCAATTCTTTTGCAGAAGACAGCCCTCCCTGTCTCCTGGCTCTTATATGTTTGCCCTTCCCGCTGGCCCTCTTTGAATGGTTCATCTGTGGACGCATGGAAAAGCGTTAGAGGAATTCCCAGTTTCTGAGGGCCTTGAATGAATGAATGATCTACGAGAAGCACCTTCTGGTCATGAAGCTAATCAACTCAGCCCACTCTCCAATGCCCGATTTTTGAAAAGGCATTCTTAAAGTGACAGACCCCGCACTTTGCGCTGTAACAATGTCATTTCCAAAGGGGGCCGCGCCCAATCAGAGCAAACCTGGGGCACAACCCCTCTTGAGCAAAATGTTAAGGGAAGAAGGAGCAGAGGCAGCATCTGCCCTTGGCCAGGCCAGAACTTCTTCCTTCCTTTCCCGCGCTAAGACGGCGACGACGGGGATTCACAGATTCCCAGGGCAGGTGCCGGCAGTTCCTTGCCATCAGCGCTGACTGCCTTCAAAAGCGCTCCAGGAGAGCGCCTTCCCCTTCCTTCCCCTCCTCCCCTTCCTCGTTCTCCNGCTTTGAGCTTCCCCGGCAACGGCGACGGGGGGGATTCACAGATTCCCAGGGCAGGTGCAGGCAGTTCCTTGCCATCAGCGCTGACTGCCTTCAAAAGCGCTCCAGGAGAGCGCCTTCCCCTTCCTTCCCCTCCTCCCCTTCCTCGTTCTCCTTCTCTTCCTCTTCCCCTTTCTCCTCCTTCACCTGGCCCACCAGTGGGTTACCTGCTTGTTTCCCAAGGCCCTCCCTCTGTCACCTGCACCCTGATCCCCCCCACAGCATCACCAAGGCCTCAGCCACGTGCCAACTTTGTCCAGAGACGCCACAGAGAACATTTACAGCAGGGCAGACCGTGCTGATGATGCTTACTCATCAAGGGAGTCAAAGTTGGTCTTTATCTGCTCAGCCACAACGAACCTGGCACCTGAAGGCCCGGGAGACGGCAACGGTGACCAGGAGGGAGCCTGGAACGGTGAGTGTGGGTTTGGATTAAGTGGAGGGTTTATAACTAGCTGAACGATGCTTCCCAAGGAATCCTGTTTAAAAGCAAGGGGTCCCAGTCTGGATGGTGGTGGCTGCAGGCCCTGTTCTCAGCCATTCAGCATCGTCATCAGGGCCCTCCAGGAGGCATGTGAGTCGCATTTACTGTGACACACGGTGAGGGATGGCTGTTGTCCTAAACGACAGGATCCATGTTGTTAAAAGTAGTCAACAGAGGGGCTCCTGGGTGGCTCAGTCACTTAAGCATCTAACTCTGGATCTCAGCCCAGGACTTGATCTCTGGGTTGTGAGTTCAAAGCCCTGCATTGGGTGTGAAGCGTACTTAAAAAAAAAGTATTCAACAGACTGAAACTGTCAAATCTAACAAGATGAAATTTCATTGAGATGAATGTGAAGTTTTGAAGGCAGAAGGAATACTTCGAATACCATATGTGATAAAGTCTCAGGTGTTGGATTTGCTTTTGAGCTCACGGCAGAAGGGGGGGGGCGGATGAGAACCGGAGACTGCATCATGAGGGACACTGAGTCCAGAACTGTAGAGGTGGTTAGCAGCGCTGGAAGATTGTGTCCATTTCTGCCTAGCACCCTTAAAAGGGACCCCGGGCACACAAGTGACCAGGATTGGGGGGGGGGGACTGAGGCCAAAGCCAGTAGGCAGCGATGAGAAGCGCAAGGAAGCGTTCAGGTGATAATGATATTGAAGACGAATGCTAGTGGGATTGAGTGCAAGTATTTCCTTTCACTACAAGGGGGAATTTGGTGATTATACTCTGCCTGCCTTTGAGACAAGAGCTGCGTTTGGCCCTGTTAAGATTACCCCATGCAGACCCCCTTCCACCAATCTGAGAGCAAGGGCGGGCACCTGTCCCTAACCTGGGGCAGTGGTTCGCATCCCTGCCATTAAGTGGGGCTCAGAAGCTGTGAAGGCAGAGCTGGCTGGATGCAGCGAGGGTGTGAGGGGCCCTGTAGGCCTGAGGGGAGGTGGATGGCCCTCCTCCTCTGACAGCATCTTGAAGAGTCGCCGTGACACCAGGAGATGCTCACTGCACCCCAGCTGAGGGCTTTCCGGGTTCTGCTTCCTGCGGTTGCTTGTGGCCCGTTCCGTGGCAGGCTGAGGGTTTGGGCCGGCGGGCAGGCCGTGCGCAAGCCTCACAGGAGGAACGTGTTTAGGGGAGGAAGCCCCCCCATCTCCCGCATTAAGCTCCACCCAGGCTTGAGGCCCAGAAGGCAGGGCGGCAGGGCTGCCTCCCACACCTGCAGGTGGCAGGCGCAGGGAGTCACGGCACCGCAAATGGTGGTTCGTCCCTGGCAACAGAGGTGCTGCTGTCATCGGTGCTGCAGACGCAGCAACGGAATGTTCTCCGCTCCTGCTCTGGGCCTTGGAGAGGACGCACTGCCTGTGCTGGCCGGCGCTGCCCCGACCGCCTCCCGCCTGCCCTGCAGGCCCTGTCCTTCTGGTAGCTTCTAGGTGGTCTTCTGGAGGCTCTAAGGGCTGCCCCAAATATATTGCAAAACCCGCGTTCTCAGGAATGAGCTGAGGGCTTAGAGAGACCTCTCATTCTCAGCCTGTCAGGTCTGGAGACCCTCTCAGGACCCACAACGAGTCTCAACCTATGCCAGGGTTTTAGGGTGTTTCTTAGTCTTCGTGGGAAGAGGGCCTGGGGTGAAGGCTGACATCCCCTTCCTTCCCCAGCCTCTTCGGATGGCAAACCATGGCCCTCAGACCAAGCTGGTGATTAAAAACGCATTTCCCTGATAATTGATGGTGCCGAAAGCCGGTATATATTGGTCTTCTAGATTCTTCTGTGAAACTCCTTTTCAGATCTTTGCCCATTTTGTCTGTATGGTGGTTTGTCTTACTGATTTTTTTTTTTAGAGGTTAGTTCTGTATTTTGGATAGGAACCCACTGTTGGATATATTTTTAAATATATTCTTCTCTGTGTCTCTTGATGAATATAAGTTCTTACTTTCAATGGGGTTCATCCTTTCCTTTATGATCCTATTGAAGAGACCTCTGACTTTATCATAAAGATGTTCTTCATGGTACAGTCCAAAATGTTTATTTTCTTTTAAGTTTATTTTTGTGTTTTGAGAGAGAGTGAGAGCGTGAGCAGGGTAGGGACAGAGAGGGAAGGAGGGAGGGAGGAAGAGAGAAAATCCGAAGCAGGTGCTACACTGTCAGCACAGAGCCCGATGAAGGGCTTGAACTCACGAACCGTGAATCATGACCTTTGCCAAAATCAAGAGTCTGATGCTTAACCAACTGAGTCACCCAAGTGCCCCCAGAATCTTTAGATCTACGTTTAAATACACAAGCCAGCTGGAATTGATATTTAGGTAAGGCTGCAGGTGGGGCTTCAAGCTCACTTTCATCTGTGTGTAGTATCTCCTGTCTCAGCACCGCTAAGATTTGGGGCTTTTGGTTTTGTTCATTTGCTTAGTTTTTAAGTAAGAAATGTTTTTGTTTGAGAATAGTTTTTGATTTGCGGAAAACTTACAAAGACCATAGAGAGTTCCCATGTACCCCTCACCCAGTGGCCCCCGCTGCTGGCCTCCTGGTGCCTGTTCCTGTGGTGCATTTGTCGTAGCTCAGGAGTCCGTATTGACGCATTATGAAAAGTCCGTACTTTATTCAGATCGGGACCATTGGTTTTTGACCAACGAAGTGCTGTTGGCAAATGCTCTGAGACCTCATCCTGGTCACTGAACCTTCGATGACAACGTCCATTGAGCCAGTGTCTTTGGTCTCAGCCTAAACTGAAGAGCTCGGTGGGGCTCACGTGGTGTGAACATAGGGCCTGTGAGATCATGGGGAGGGAGGTGTGGAAATTCTGCCATCGAAGGGTCTCCAGCTTCATAGGCCACCTCCACTCTCAGCCCCAGTTTTTAAACCTCTGAGTTTTAATGCGTGATGAGTGAGTAGCCTTCTCCCGGGGTCCTGTAGGCTTTAGTTCTGTAATCTTTAACCAAAGTTTAAAATCCATCGATGACGGACAGCTTTTTATTTTTATATTTAGTCACCATGTTGCACATTAATAACATCCCCAGGGCTCTCTTCTATGTGGATGTTTATACCTTTTGACCCACTTCTCCCCACCTCTACCCCCACCTGGGGCAACTATCAATCTGTTCTCTGTAAGTTCAGTCTGGTGGTAGGAGGGTGTTAGTTTATGAATTTTTTTGGATTTCACATAGAAGGGAGATTATATAGTGTTTGTCTAACTTATTTTTACTCAGCATAATGCTCTTAAGGTCTATCCCTGTTGTCACAAATGGCAAGATTTCCTTATTTTTATGGCTGCATAAAATTCCTGTGTGTGTGTGTGTGTGTGTATGTGCACACCACATTTTGTTTGTTCATTCATTCATTCATTGATGGACACTTAGGTTGCTTCCATGTCTTAACTATTGTAAATTATGCTGCAATGTATGTGGAGGTACAGTTACCTTTTTGAGTTGGTGTTTTCATTTCTCTCGGATATAAACTTAGATTGTAGAATTTCTGGATCATATGGTAGGTTTTCTGTTTGTTGGTTTTTTGGGGGTTTTTTTCTTGAGAGAGTGAGAATATGTGCATCAGTGAGCAGGGGAGAAGGGCAAAAAGAGAGAGCAAGAGAGCGAATCTCAAGCAGGCTCCACACTCAACATGGAGCCTGACACAGAGTTCATCTCCTGACCAGGAGATCATGACCTGAGCTGAAATCAAGTATCAAAGGCTTAACTGACTGAGCCACTCAGGTGCTCCTGGAACATACAGTCGTTTTATTTTTAATTTCTGAGGACCTCCATACTCTTTTTCATAGAGTGACACCAATTTACATTCCCAACAACAGTGTACCAAAGGTTCCCTTTTCTTTACATCCTCGCCAGCATTATTATTTCTTGCTTTTTTGATAATAGCTATTCTATCAGGTGCAAGGTGGTACCTCATTGTGGTTTTTATTTGCATTTCCCTGATGATCCATGATGCCAAACATCTCTTCATGTGTCTGTTGGCCTTCTGTGTGTTGTCTTTGGAAAAATGTCTCTTCAGATCCTCTGCCCATTTTTAAAATTGGTTTGGTTTTTGCTACTGAGTCATATGCATTTAATATATTTTTTGGTTATTAACCCTTTATCAGATATGATTTCCAAATGTTTTCATTAATTTGGTAAGCTGTCTTTACATTTTGTTGACGGTTGTTTAGCTGTCCAGAAGCTTTTTTTTTTTAGGTTGATGTCATCCAACCTGTTTGTTTTTGCTCTTGTTGGCTTTGCTTTTGGTGTCAAAGCTAAAAAATCATTGGTGTAGCCAATGTGAAGGGGATTATTGTCTGTTTTCTTTTAGGAGTTTATGGTTCCCAATTTTACATTTAGGTCTTTAATCCATTTTGAGTTAACTCTTGTGTATGGTGTGAGATAAGGGTTCAGTTTCATCTTTTTGCATATGGCTCTCCAGTTTTCCCAGCATCATTTATTGAAGAGATTGTCCCTTTTGCATTGTATATTCCTGGCTCCTTTATCATAAATTAATTGACCACATGTCTACATGTTTCTTTCGGGGCTCTCTGTTCTGTTTGTCTGTGCATCTGTTTTTATGCTGATACTGTATTGTTTTGATTATTATAGCTTTGCAATATAGTTTGGAATAGGGAGTTTAATGTTTCCAGCTTTGTTCTTTCTCAAGATCGCTTTGGCTAGCCAGTTTTTTTGTGGTTCCATACAAATTTGAGGTTTGTTCCATTTCTCTGGAAAGTGCCATTGGAATTTTGATAGAGATTGTTAGAATCTGTAGATTGCTTTAGGTGGCATGGATATTTTAACAGTATTCAACATCCATGTTTGATAAAATGTTATCAATAATTATTTTATTATTTTAACAATATTCTTCCATTCCTTGAGCTTGGCATATTTTTCCATCTGTGTCTTAAATTTCTTAATATCTTAGAGTTTTCAGTGTTCAAGTTCTTCACCTCCTTGGCTAAATTTATTCCTAGGTATTTTATTCCTTTTGATACAATTGTGAGTGAGATTGTCTTTGTAATTTCCCTTTCTGGTAGTTCATTATCAGTGTACAGAAGTGCAACAGATCTCTGTAGATTGATTTGGTATCCTGCAAATCTACTGAATTCATTTTTTAGTTTGAACAGTTTTTTGGTATAATCTTTAGAGTTTTTTATAGATAGTATCATGCCATTTGCAAAGTTACAGTTTTACTTCTTCCTTTCCTATTTGGTCGCAATTTTATTTCTTTTTATTGCCTAATTGCTCTGCCTAGGCCTTCCAATACTTTGTTGAATTACATTGACAAGAGCAGGCATCCTTGTTTTGTTCCTGATCTTGGAAGAAAAGCTTTCAGGTTTTCACCACTGAGTATGAGGTTGGCTGTGGGCTTGTCACCTAAGGCCTTTATTATGTTGAGGTATGTTCCCCTTGTACCCACTTTGTTGAGTTTTTGTCATAGTGTTGTTGAATATTGTCAAATGCTTTTTCTGTATCGATGGAGATGACCCATTAAAACATTTTTTTTTAATGTTTTATTTATTTCTGAGAGAGACAGCATGAGCAGGGGAGGGTCAGAGAGAGAGAGAGAGACACAGAATCTGAAGCAGGCTCCAGGCTCTGAGCTAGCTGTCAGCACAGAGCCTGATGCGGGGCTCGAACCCACGAACCATGAGATCATGACCTGAGCTGAAGTCGGACGCTTAACCAACTGAGCCACCCAGGTGCCCTTGTTTTTATTTATTATTGAGAGAGAGAGCATGGGAAGGGCAGAGAGAGGGGGAGACACAGAATCTGAAGTGGGCTCCAGGCTATGAGCTGTCAGCATAGAACCTGACGCGGGGTTCGGACTCCTGAACCATGAGATCATGACCTGAGCTGAAGTCAGCATTTAACCAACCAAGCCACCCAGGGACCCTTCATTTCTAGTTCTTACCATTGTAGTCCCAAGAGAAGCTTCACATGATTTCCGTCGTCTTCAATTTATTAAGACCTGTTTTGTGGCCTGCCGTATGATTTATACTGGAGAATATTCCAAGTGCACTTGAGAAGCATGTGCATTAAGCTTTTGGGTAGAATGTTCAGTAGGTGTGTTTTAAGTCCATCTGCTCTAGCATGTTGTTTAAGGCTGATGTTTCCTAATTGATTTTCTGTCTGGATGATCTACCCATTGATGTAAGTGGGGTATTAAAGTCCCCAGCTGTTACTGTATCACTGTCTCTTTTCCCCCTTAGGGCTGTTTATATTTGCTTTATATATTTAGGTGCTCCTATGTCTTGTGCATAAATATTTATACATGTTATAGCCTCCTATTGGATTGACCCCTTTATTATGTAATGGCCTTCTTTGTCTCTCATTACAGTCTTTGTCTTAAAGTCTATTTTGTCTGATATCAGTATAGCTACCCCAGCTTTCTTTTGGTTTCCATTTGTAGGGAGTGGATTTTCCCATCCTCATTTTCTGTCTGCATGTGTCCATATATATGAAGTGTATTGTACAGAGCATATATATGGCTTATGTTTTTTTTTTTTAAATCGGCCACTGTGTCTTTGATTAGAAAACGTATAATTACAGTTTTTAATAGGTATGTACTTCTTGCCATTTTGTTAATTATTCTCTGGTTGCTTTGTAGTCCTCTGTTCCTTTCTTCTCTGCTCTCTTTCTTTGTGATCCAATTTATTTTAGTAGTGTGCTTAGAGTCTTTTGTGAGTCTACTTTTTCTCTTTATCTTTTGTGTGTCTACATTTGTTGCTTTGTGGTTACCATGTGGCTTACATAAAAAAAACATATATTTATAATAGTATATTTCAAGTTGATAACAACTTAAGTTTGAAAACATTCTGAAGTTCTACATTTTTACATCCATCCCCAACATTTTTGGTTTTGGCGTTGCAATTTACATGATTTTATCTTGTGTATCCCTTACCATATTATTGTAGTTATGGTTATTTTTACTTCTTTTGTCTTTTAATTTTCATATTAGCTTTGTAAGGGATCAATCTACCATGTTTACAACGTTAGTTTATTCTGAATTTTACTGTATATTTACTTTTACCAGTAGATACATCCTTCCATCTGTTCTTCTGTTAATTATTGGCACCCTTGTGTTTCAGTTTAAAATCCCTTTACAATTTCTTGTAAGGCCAATCTGGTGGTCATGGGCCTCTTGTGTTTTTGCATGTCCTTCAATTCAGAAGCAGCTTTTCTGGGTAGAGTATTCTTGGTTGGAAGGTTTTTTTTTTTTTGTTTTTTTGTTTTTTGTTTTTTTTCTTGCTAGCACTTTGAATACATTATGTACTCTCTTCTGGCCTATAAAGTCGCTGTTGAAAAATCTGCTGATAGTCTTAGGAAGGCTCACTTGTATGTGACAAGTTTTTGTTGTTGTTTTCCCTTTATTCCTTTCAAGAATCTCTTCCTGCCTTGAACTTTTGAGACACTTATTATAATGTGTGTCGATGTGAGTTTCTTTGAGTTCATCTTACTGGGGATTCTCCGGTCTCCCTGGATCTAGATGTGTGTTTCCTTCCCTAGGTTAGAGAAATTTTTAGCCATTATGTCTTCAAATTTTTCTGCCTCTTTCTCTCTCCTTCTGGGACTCCCATAATGCAAATGTTGGTCCCCTTGATACTGTCTATAGGTCCCTTAAATTATCTTTTCACTTTTTCATTCTTTTTTTTCCATTTTGCTGCTCTGTGTCTTTATTTCTTCTTCTGCCTTGTCTTTATTTCTTCTGCTTCATCAAGTCTGATGTGGACCCCTCTAGTGTATTTTTCAATTCAGTTATTGTATTCCTCAACTCTGTGACTTCTACATCGTACTTAAAATTTTTTTTTCCTTTGGTACTTTTATTTGGTATTTTAGCTGTATTGAAATTTTCATTTTATCTCCTTCTCCCAAGCTCAGTGAGCATCTTCATGGTAATATTTTGAACTCTTTATCAGGTAAATTAATGATCTCCATTTCATTAAGGTCTTTTTCTGAGGTTTCATTTTGCTCTTTTGTTTGAAAAATATTCGTCTATTTTTCTTGACTCTGTTGGTGGTGGTGGTGGTGGTGGTGGTGGTGGTGTGAGGGTGTGTGAGTGTGTGTGTTTGTTTTTATGCATTAGATAAAACAGCCACCTCTCCCAGTCTTGAAGGAATCACCTCCTGTAGATGATGAAGTTTATGGTTCAACCCTGCCTCAGTTCTTAATTACCTCCTGAATCTTTGGGATTGTCCAAGCACTCAACTTTATTTTTATTGGCTCCCAGTAGGTGAGGGTGTGCCAATACTTGTCAGTGTCCCAAAGGGGGGGATTTAAGTTAGCACCTAACTTCAGGCTGATTGGAAGCCAGACCCTTAGACTACAGCTTTTAAAAATATGCAAATAAATCCCTCTCTGGGGAAGATTGGGATTGAGTCTCTCTCTCTCTGTTCCCCTCTGTCCAGAGCCCTGGGAAGATAGTCCGTAAAGAGCTATTTCTTTCTTCACTGCCATCACACCAAAGTGACACAAGTGCTGCTGGCCGCCAGACTCAAGTGATCAAGGGATGTCTCCTGGGTGACAAACACAAAATCCAGGGCACTGGACTAGAAATTGGGACAGCAGACATGTGTACAGGCTCCTCTCTGGGATACCAGTGCTCTGGAGTGCGCAGAGGGAGAGTGGGAGGTTATGCCCAGAGAAGATTACAGTTGGCTTTTAGATGTGTGTTTAAGTAGAAGCCTGTCCTTTAGGGCTGAGCTATGAAGATAGGCTAAAGACTGGGAGTCTCTCTGTTGCCTAACTGCTGTGCCCTGGAGATGGTAACCAGTTACACACTCTTTCTTCATATGTCACAGTTCTGTGAAGCCCCTGAGTATAAGCCCTATCAATTTAGAGGTGTCTCTGAATGGCAGCCACAAAAGCCAGGGTGCCAGATGAGAAGTACAAGCTCCTTTCTGGGAGATACTGGCAAGAGGTGAAGGGAGAGGGCAAAATGGTATCCACTGGCCCCTGCTTTTGGAAGGTATTCTTTCAGTAGTCCTTTAAATTTTTCTTAATGTTCATTTATTTTTGAGAGAGAGGGAGACAGAGCATGAGCTGCGGAGGGGCAGAAAGAAAGGGAGATGTAGAATCTGAAGCAGGCTCCAGGCTCAGAGCCCGTTAAGAACTGTTTCTCTGTGGGGCGCCTCTCTGTGGGGCGGCTCAGTCCCTTAAGCTAAGTGTCTGACTTCAGCTCATGATCCCACAGTTTGTGCATTCAAGCTCCTCGTCGGGCTCTGTGCTGACAGCTCAGAGCCTGGAGCCTGCTTCAGATTCTGTGTCTCCCTCTCTTTCTGCTCCTCCCCTGCTCACACTCTGTCTTTCTGTCTCTCTCAAAAATAAACACTTCAAAAAAATCTAAAAAAGAGAACTGTTTCTCTGTTTGCTATAGCCATGTGGGTGTCATGGATGTCAGCCCCACTGGCTTCTAAGGTAGATGTTTGGGGCTTGCCTCTCAGGTACAGATCTTAAAAATTCAGGTGCTACAGGTGGGGTATAAACCTTTTGCTCCTCAAGTTTATGTGTTCTCTGGTTTTTGTGTTCTCTCCCGATTGTGGGTCACACATCAGAGGTAGGGTTTATGGCAGGGCTAAGTCTCAGCCTCTACTTCCCACTTTGATGTGGTTTTTTTCCTCCTTTGCCCAATGTATACAAGTCACTTAGCTAGTTTTGTTCCCCTCCCCGCCCCCAGAGGAAATTGTTCCATATGTAGCTGTAGATTTTGTGTCTGTGGGAGGGGGTGAGTTCAGGATCCCCCTACATCACCATCTTGAATTAGAACCTCGTATTTTAGTCTCAGTGAAGGATTTAAGATTCTGAGAGAGAATGATCACATTGGGACCAGAGGAGAAGAGGCTATGGGAGATTAAAGACGATGCATATTCTTTGAGAAGTCTCTCCTTGGGAGGTAGGGTCTGTTTCTCTCCCCTTAACTCTTGGCTTGAAAAACCATGGGGAAGTAACATATGGCATTTCTGGACCTAGTTTTTAAGAAGACTGGTGGCTTCTCTTTGGTCTCTTGGAGGTTTGAATATCATGTTAGAAACCCAACTATACTGTTAGAGCACATAGGAAGGGTCTGAGACTATATGGAGAGGGGAAGGGGCCCTCCTGAGGGGGCAGGAATGTGAGTAAAACCATCTTGGACTCTAAACCAGCCCTGCTGAATACCACCAAGTCCTGCAGTTAATACCACATGGAGTGTAAGAATCACCCAACTGAGCCCTGCCTAAATTCCTGTGGAATTGTGTATAAGCTTACACTGGTGATATTCCAGACCATTGCGATAAAGCAAGTCACATGCATCTACAAGTTATGGTTACCAAAACAAGTTATCTTTATACTATACCTTGGTCTATTAAATGTACAATAGCATTATGCCTAAAAAATACCAATATATATACCTTCATTAGAAAATGCTTTATTACTGAAAAATGCTAACTATCATCTGAGCATTCAGTGAGTTGTAATCTTTTTGCTGGTGGAGGGTCTTGCCTCCGTGCTGATGGCTACTGACTGATTAGGCTGGTGGCTGCTTGGTGAGGTGGCTTAGACATTTATTAAAATAAGACAGCAAAAAAGTTTGCCATGTTGGCTGACTCTTCACTTTATGAACAATTTCTCAGTAGTGTGTGATGCTATTTGATAGCGTTTTACCAATAGCAGAACTTTTTTCAAATTTGGAGTCCTTCTTTCAAACCCTGCTGCTGTTTTATCAATTAAGCTATGTAATAGTCTAAGTCCTTGTTGCCATTTCAACAATCTTCACAGTATCTTCACCGGGACTAGATTCCATCTCAAGAAACCACCTCCTTTGCTCAGCCATGAGCAGTAGCTCCTCATCCGTTTAAGTTTTATTGAGATCCTAGCAATTCAGTCCCATCTTTGGGCTCCACTTCTAATTCTAGTTCTCCTGCTATGTCTACCCCCTCTGCAGTGACCTCCTCCACTGAAGTCTCGAACCCCTCAAAGTCATCCAGGAGAATTGGAATCCACTTCCAACACCCTGTTAATGTTGATATTTTGACCTCTTCCCATGAATCATGAATGTTCTTTTTTTTTTTTAATTCCAGTGTAGTTGTTAACCTACAGTGTTTCAAGTGTACAATATCGCGATTCACTAATTCTATACATTACTCAGAGCTCATGGTTAACGTACTCTTAATTCCCTTTATCTATTTCACTCATTCCCCCTCCCAAATCTGTCCCCTCTGGTAACCATCATTTCTCTATATTTAAGAGTCTTTTTGTCTTTTTGTTCATTTGTTTTGTTTCTTAAATTCCATGTATTAATTAAATCATATTATTCACTTAGCATTATACCCTCTAGATCCATCCATGTTGCAAATGGCAAGATTTCATTCTTTTTTTTTTTTTTAAGGCTGAGTAATAGTCCATTGTCTATATGTACCACGTCTTTATCCATTCATCTATGAATGGACACTTGAGCTGTATCAGTATCTTGGCTATTGTAAATAATGCTGCAATAACAGGGGAGTGCATAAATCTTTTTGAATTAGTGTTTTTGTTTTCTTTGGGTAAATACCCAGTAGTGAAATTACTGGATCATATGATATTTCTATTTTTAACTTTTTGAGGAACCTCCATCCGGTTTTCCACAGTAATCATGAATGTTCTTAATGCCATCTGGAATGGTGAATCCTTTCCAGAAGGTTCTCAATTTGCTTTGCCCAGATCCATCAGATGAATCTCTATCTATGGCAGCTATAGCCTTATGAAATGTATTTCTTTAATAATAAGACTTGAAAGTCAAAATTACTCCTTGATCCATGGGCTATAGAATAGATGTTGTGTTAGCAGACCTGAAAGAACATTATCTCATTATACATCTCCATTGGAGCCTCCTGGATGGTCAGATGTATTATTAATGAATAGGCAGCAATATTTGGAAAGGATTCTCTTCTGAAATTTTTAAAATGTTTATTTTTTATTATTGAGAGACAGAGACAGAGCATGAGTGTGGGAGGGGCAGAGAGAGAAGGAGACACAGAATCTGAAGCAGGCGCCAGGCTGTGAGCTGTCAGCACAGAGCCCGATGTGGGGTCTGAACCCACAGATGGTGAATTCATGACCTGAGCTGAAGTCAGACGCTTAACTGACTGAGCCACCCAGGTGCCCCAGATTGTTTCTTTTCTGAGCACTGTTTCAACGGTGGGCTTAAAACATTCAGTAAACCATGTTGTCAACAGATGTGCATCATCAAGGCTTTCCTGTTCATTTAGAGAGCACAGGCACGGTAAACTTTGCATCATTCTGGAAGGCCCTAGGATTTTTAGAATGGCTAATGAGCACCGGCTTCCACTGAAAGTCACCAGCTGTCTTAGCCCCTAACAAGAGAGTCAGCCTGGTCTTTGAGCCTTTGTAACCAGGCATTAACTTCTCTCTAGCTATGAAAATCCTGGATGGCATCTTCTTCTGATAGAAGACTATTTCATCCACGTTGAAAATTTGTTGTTTAGTGCAGCCACCTTCATTAATCTTAACCGGATCTTTTGGAGAACTTGCTGCAGCTTCTACATCAGCACTTGCTGCCTCACCTTGCGCTTTCTTGTTGTGGAGATGACTTCCTTAAACTTCATGACCCAACCTCTGCCAGCTTCAGACTTTTCTTCTGCAGCTGCCTCACCTCTCCCAGCCCTCACGGAATTGATGAGTCAGGGCCTTGCTCTGGATTTGGCTTTGGCTTAAGGGGATGTTGTGGCTGGTTTGATCTGTGCAGACCACTCAAACTTTCCCCATGTCAGCAGTAAGGCTGTTTCATGTTCTACCATGTGTTCCCTGGAGCAGCACTTTTAATTTCCTTCAAGAACGTTTTCGTTGAGTTCACAACTTGGCTAAGTGGTGCAGGAGGCCTAGCTTTTGGCGTGTCTCAGCTTTCCACATGCTTTCCTCGCTCAATCATTTCTAGCTTTTGATTTAAAATGATTTAAAACCTGCATCTCATGGTGTCTGGGTGGCTCAGTCAGTTAAGCATCTGACTTGGGCTCGGGTCATGATCTCATCGCTCGTGTGAGCCCCGCTTCAGGCTCTGTGCTGACAGCTGAGAGCCTGGGGCCTGCTTCAGATTCTGTGTCTCCCTCTTTCTCTCTGTTCCTCCCCTGCTCACGCTCCGCCTCTCTCAAAAATAAACAAACATTAAAAAAAATGCATCTCTTCCTCCTGCTTGAAAACTTAGAGGCCATTGTAGGATTATTAATTGGCCTAATTTCAGTATTTCTGTGTCTCAGGGAACATGGAGGTCTGAAGAGAGGGGGAGAGGTGGGGGGGATTGGCTTGTCAGTGGGGCAGTCAGAGCACACATACGTTAAGTTTGCCATCTTCTAGAGGCACAATTTATGGCACTAAAAAGCAATTTTACAATAGTGACATCTACGATTACTGATTACAGATCAGCATCATTACTACAGATCTGCATTATTACTACAAGTATAGTAATAATGAAACAGTTTGAAATAGTGTGAGAATGTGACAGAGACACGAAATGAGCAGACACTATTGGAAAAATAGGCTGATAGATGTGCTCCATGCAGGGTTGCACAGACCTTTAATTTGTTAAAAAAAAAAAAAATACAGTATCTGTGAAGTGCAATAAGCAATAACATGAGGTGTGCCTATCTAACAAAGCGGTAGTTGTGTTAAGTCACTAAGTAGGACGTAGCTTAGATGGCCATTGAGGACCAGAACGCTGGCTAGAGGAAGGAGTCCGGACCAGGAACACCGCCCCCACCCAACCCAGGTGCGCCTTGGCTAGCGGTCAGGATGTGTTTGGGCTTTTGCCAGGGTTTACACTGGGAGCCGGGCTGGTTCTGTTTCTCTCCGCCTGTTGCTTTAGAAAACGGACTGCAAGGACCTCGGGCAGTTTTCTGATCGATGGCCTTAGAGGTATAAACCGGAAGTCTCTGTCTTTTGATGGCTGTAAACAGGGACCAACTTTGAAATCTATGGCTCCCATCTGCTCATTGATAAGGATACAGAACTGGAAACAGGATATTACAGCGACATCAGTAATGAGATCTGACTAGACCAGAGTATAAAATTAATACTGTTGTATTTTAACCTAAGGAGAGATGAGTGCTATATACAACATTTAGAAGTTGGTTTTGAAACAGAAATTTTAATTGACTTCCATGAAGCAAATGCCTCTTGGTTAAATAAGGAAAATCTTGGTGTAGAGTGGAATAAAGGGTGACTGAAAGGGTAACTCTATCCTTTTCTCATGAGAATCCTGCCTGGCTGGGTGGGCTCAGCTAGCCCTTCTTCCCTGTTTAGAAGTGGCAAAGTACCTAGGGATCTCAAAGCCATAACACCTTGCCTTAACTTGCTGCTCCCTGGCTCGGAAGAGGGGCTTTTGAAAGCTTAAGGTGAGGGGGGAAAAAAAAAGTAAAGAAAGCTTAGGGTGGAGTTTCTCAAAGAAACTGATTCAGGAATCATCCATGTCATAAACGTAATGCTTATTAAAATGAAGATTCCAGGGGTGCCTGGGTGGCTCAGTCGGTTGAGCATCTGATGTCTGCCCAGGACATGATCTTGCAGTTTGTGAGTTCAGGCCCCACGTCGGGCTCTGTGCTGACAGCTCAGAGCCTGGAGCCTGCTTCGGATTTTGTCTCCCTCTCTCTGCCTCTACCCCACTTGTGCTTTGTCTTGCTCTCGTTCTTTTTCTCTCAGAAATAAACACTTAAAAAAAATGTTTTTAATGAAGGTAACATGGCTCCACCACAGACCCGTTAACACCAAACTCTCATCCTGTAGCCACGAATAGGAATCCAACAACTTCTCCAGATGGCGCTCGTGTCTAGGAACCACTGACCAGGCTTCTCAAAGATTCGTTTACTTCTAGATTTGGTCTGGGATTGGACAGAGATGTTTTCATGAACTGAAATTTGCAGGGAGAATGTCTATTTTGTATGAGAGAAATGTTGAAGCACGTCAGAGCCCCCTCTCTGCTAAGGGCCCCCCAAAAAAGGTAGTTTCCTCCTAGTCTTCTGACCTTCAGATGCACTTTTGGTTGTCTTCCTTGGCCCCCAGCCCCACCCCATTTACGACCTAGTGTCCATGATGCTCCATGGCTCGGTCCCTTCAGCAAGAATCCATGAAACCAGGCCATGCAGCGGACCCACAGGACCGGTAGGACTGAGAACACACAGATTAAATAAATACTGGCTCTGGAATCCGAAGTGTGGGTTTGAATCCCGGCTCTTCCACTCACCAGCTCTTCTACTGTAAATAAATTATTTGACCTCTCTAGGCCTCAGTCTTGTTTTGCAAAATCGGGACATCAATAGCCCTACCTCACAGGGCTGTTGTGAGTACTCAATGGGCTAATGCATATAGAGCATTTGTGTCCTTAATGCATATTATGTATGATTATCGTGGGGAAGGGGCCAGAATCCATGACACAGGACAAAAAGCTGAGAGCGAGAATAGGGAGTTTTTGTCCTAGGGAATAAATAACATTGAGAACACTTGATGTTTTCCAAAATATTGGTGGTTACTCCTTGGAGAGAGAAATTTATGTTTGTGTAATTTGAAGTGGTAGGGACTGGGAGCAGTTACAAAAATTAAAGGGAAGTGGCTTTTCCCTAAATAAATGGAGTGACTTAAAAGGGATACAATGTGTGGCTCCAGGAAGTAGTGAGTTCCCCATCCCCGGATGGGCTCACACTCAGGTGGCTGGACAATGAAGAGGAGACTCGGCCCCGTCTGGGTTGGGAGGCAGAACCGCATATCTTTAAAGGTCCCCTCCCATCTCGAGTCTGTGGCTCATGACTCCAAGTTTATTTAAAGAAAGCAAGAGTCCACTAGAAAAGATGAAGGTTGGCATCTTCACAAAGTGGTTCCTAGTCTAACTCTTAATTCTTGGCTTCAAGCCCAGGAAGCCACCCAGTCACCATGGACCGGCCATCTCAGAGACCAAATCTGTTTCCTACAACAGACATTCCCCTCCTTCCATTTTGGCCTCTAGAACCAGACCTCCAAGCTGGTTTCTCCTTCATACTATGGCATGTCAAATACTTAAAGATGGTGGTCAGCAACTCCGTCCCCCCTGCCCTTCTACCCTGCACCAGGTCTTTTCTTTTCACAGGAGGTAGAATTGTCTGTTCCCAGTGCCTATAAATGAAGCCCTAGCTTCTACCCCAGCTGGAATCTTCAGTATTGAGCTAGACTGCATTACTGGTGCCTGTTTTCATAGGCATAGCCTCATTGACTAGAAATGTACCTGCATTGGGCTGAGCTTACCTTTGTACCAACTAAAACAAGAGTTTGCTGAGCATATTTGTTTTGAGATTGCAGAACATTTAAGCAGCTTGCAAAAAGTAACTGTGCTCAAATACCCTTAAGCTCTTGAGAAAAATTACTAGGTCAGTTACAACTCTGCCCTACCTCTTTACTAAGATAAGTGACTGAAAGGCCACCTCCAGGCAACTGTCAGTCACTTCTATGTGAACTTGAATAGAACTACCCCTTCCTTTCTGTTTTATTTCTGAGAGAGAGAGTGAGAGAGCGTGAGCAGGGGAGGGTCAGAGAGAGAGGGAGACACAGAATCCGAAGCAGGCTCCAGGCTCTGAGCTGGCTGTCAGCACAGGAGCCCAACGCGGGGCTCGAACCCATAAACTGTGAGATCATGATCTGAGCGGAAGTCCGATGCTTAACCAACTGAGCCACCCTGGTGTCCCTAGAACTCCTTTTTTAAGTGTATTTTCTAAGAGTCTTAGCTCCCAGGAAGGTTGAGGGTGGGGTGTGATAGAAGTGTGTGTGTATGGTGGGGGCTGGGGCTGGGGAAGGATAGGACTCGCTTGGGTTTGGCAACAGGATCCAGGGACAGCAACTTAAATGCCTGTCCACACCCTCCCAAACCATTTATACTTTTG
Source organism: Crocuta crocuta (assembly GCF_008692635.1). NCBI lineage: Eukaryota > Metazoa > Chordata > Mammalia > Carnivora > Hyaenidae > Crocuta > Crocuta crocuta. The sequence goes on from NW_027551569.1 coordinate 9,549,287, forward strand.
CAAAGAAGCCTGGATTTTATTGGTGGATACCATTTTGTGATGCTTTTCTTACATGCTGAATTACAGAGATGCATAGGAGAGGTGTGGTTGGGTGGACCCATTAGAGATTTGGGGACGTGCTAACAAATGTATAACCAAAAAAATGTGTAGGGAGACAGTTCATTTAAAATAACACAGCACTTTTGTTAAGGGAAAGGAATGATAGATGCATCCCCAGAACGTATGCCGAGATCCCTTAAGGAAAGCATTTGTCTAAAGATACAGAGTAAGGTACCCAAAGCTTAGGTTATTTTGTTTGGGAGATCATTCAGGTTGAAAATGGGTCACAAGAGGTCCAAATGGAAGGATAAAACGAGCTGCATATATTTAAAGGCAGGGCTGTGCCTGGCAGAGGAGCGGGAAGGGGGCAGAGGAAGATGTGCCCACTTAGAGTTAAGTAACGGAAGGAAATGTGAGCTCTGCATGCTCACAGGACTGAAGGCAGGCTTGGCTGAAGGGGTATAAGGAGAGGCGTAGAAGAGAAGGGAAGGTGAAAGCTCTCAGGCGTGATGACTCAGGTGCACGAAGGCGAGATGGCTGGAGATGCAGGATTTGCAAGGCTGGGGGGCCCGGAGGGCTAGTCGGACCAGCCCCGGAGAGAGCACGGCGCTGCAGCCCCGGGGAGAGGCAGGACATCTGTGGGAAGGAGCGCAATGAAGGGCCAGAGCAGGGGCCGGTCAGGACAAGCAAGGCTCTAATGATCATCTCAGGAAGGATTGGCAGGGTCTTTTAGTCTCCGAGCTACAGCTTATCTAAAGGGCGTGGAGCATAAGCAACCCGTTCTCCCTCTCCGGACATAAGTGGAGAAGATGGGCTGGTCTGCAGCACTTGGATTTAGGTGAAGGTTTCTGGACAGTTGGGGTGGGACTGAGGGTGGTTGAAAATGCGCTTGTCTGGGAACTTTGAGGTTGGATAGGGTCTTGGAGATGGGGGTAAGCAGGCGGGGCTGAACCTGGAAGTCAGTGAGCGGCATTCAGCACTCCCAGTGGAACCAAATCTCCCAGGTTTTGATTTCCGTGTGGCCACACACTGTGGGCCTTGTCCTAGACCCTTCCCTGGCTTTCCCGGGCCTCGCTCTCCTTGGCAGCACTGCCGTCCAAACTGTCAGCCACCCCAGGGTGACCCAGTTCGTTCCTTGCTGACCTGGTAACTAGTTTCATCCTGTTAATGGGTGTGAGGGCACTCCAGTACCGTCCAGTTAGCACAGGAATTAAAATAGTCAAGGGGCAGAAAGACTCATGCAACTTACTAAGTTTTAATTAAAAAATGGTTTTTAACCTAAACCCTTTAGCTATAGTTGAAGCCTGTTTCCCCTGGCAAGTGCTCTGTGGTTGGCTAACCTATCAGAATAATACTCAGGTCTATGGCCATAAGGGCCTTACACTGTAACATCTATTTCTTTTAATTGTTAACAGGTATGGATGCCTGTTCTTTGAAAGGCCTGCTTCTAAATCATCACTTGGGAACTTGTAGAAACTATAACACTAAGTCCCCACCCCAGACCTGCTAAATCACGGGTCCTGGGGACGCAGCCCTGTGACTTGTGTTTTAACAAAACCTCCAGGTGATTCTGATGGAAGCTGAAACCTGAGAATCCCTGTTCTAAAATACAGAGCAGGGGTGCCTGCGTGGCTTAGTCGGTTAAACGCCCAGCTTCGGTTCAGGCCATGATCTCGTGGTTCGTGGGTTCGAGCCTCAGCTAGCCTGACAGCTAGCTCAGAGCCTGGAGCCTGTTTCAGATTCTGTATCTCCCTCTCTCTCTCTGACCCCCCTGCTCGCTCTCTCTCTCAGAAATAAATTAAGACATTAAAAAAAATTTAAAATACAGAGCAAAGTGTTGAAAGCACCTGACTGATAGGAAACTGAGTGGAGGAGCTCATTCTGGCTCTTCCAACCGCACCTGCCACTGATGCCTCGGGACAGTCTCCCAGAAAAACATCGAAGCCTTAACATACTGGAGATGGAGGACAAGGAAGACGGGTTTATTGTGTCTGCAGAGTTGCCAGTCACTGGCTTGACACCTGTGATTCCACCTGATCCTTCCAACTCTATCAAACTGCTGATTTTGCCAGACCAGAAACCCAAACTCCGAGATTAGGTTAATTTACCTAAAGACACAGCTGCGGTATAGAGTGGATGGGACTTGAGTCCCAGTCTAAGTCAAATATTTATCAGCGTGTGACGATTCCTTACGGGTAGGTCATTAGTGGCATAATTCATAGAGAAGGTATCCAACACTACCGTGGTATCCTTCTTTTAGAGTGTCAGAGTTCATGGTGAACAGTGCCCAGGTCGTCACTGGCCACGTGCTTCTGGCCCAGGTGTGCCATCTTGCACTTTCACGTCAACTCTGGTCATGCCGGCATGAGAAGCTGCTGACATGAATCTATGGTGAGACTGGAGTCTGTCAAGTTCTCGTTCTGCATTTAACTGGAGGCAAGTGGCTGAAGCTCACTGAGCCGGTCTCCTTTGCCCTTGGACTATCGGTGGTATCCCCACCTGAGGAGTTAGTAATCCAACCTCACCCCGTCTGTTGATCACAGGCAGCAGAGAGAAAGCACAACCAAATGGCCCCGCCAGTCGGCTCATGCACGGAGACCCTCCCTCAATGCAGGCTGATGGCACCTTCTCCCGGGGACTCTCAACCCACATCCAAGCCCTTCAAATCAGGTAAGAATAATGGTCTAAACGGACCCTGTTAGCTTGCTAGCCAGAGGATCTTGTGGCACCCAGTCTTCCCATCTTATAATTCTAGACATTGTAGAATTGTTGAACCAAACACAAGGAAGGAGCTCTGTCAGTTCTCAATTAGCTGCACCACTGGAGAGCGACAGTGATGTGGCAGATTTTAAAAATTTGGTTCCATTTGGCTTTGGGATGCATTATGATTTTTTCAGTAGATTAACTTTTCTAATTATATTTCGTACAGCCTAATATTAACAGGCATTTGTATTCCCCGAGCACACACCTAACACAGATTCGGGTGATGCGGTCCAAAAAAATGTGCTAGTCTCGGGAAAGGACTGGGTTGTCACGGAAAATCCACACATGGATAACGAAGAGGGGACTAATTAGAAAGTGCTCTGCAAATATTAAATTATAAGCAGAGAAGCCAAATTAGGAATTCTCTAAGGACATGTGAACAGAGATTAAGAAGGTTATTAACATTCTAAGAGGGACAGAAACTTTGAAGAATCATCCTTTGGTGTTAATGGAGCCCGATGGAAAAAAAATTGGTTGCAAGGAGGGTCAATGAGTTACTGGGGGCTCTTTCAAATGAGAAAACCTCACGCAATAATACCAACGCGTTTTAAAAGAGCGCTTAAAATGGATTTTATTGTTTGAATTTTACAAGTAGTCTTTAAAGGCTTCAAACAAGAACTCTGTTGCAAAACTCTAATAAATAGCTTGCCCCAAGTTCCCAAACAAATGAAAAGACAAAATAAAAACTAAACTCAGGATAAGCAAGACTTCAGAATGCTTGGATGTTAGCGAAAGTTCTCATTTACAAAGAGTTGATCAGGCAATGTAACAATCTCCTTCATACAAGTCAAGGGAGGGAAAGAGACAATTGAGATCTTTACAAAGCACTCCGAAATCTTCCTATTTTCCATGATGGAAATGTCACCAGAAAAAAAATATCCTATGGAAAAATCACAATCATGAATGAAACTAGCATAAAAGTCTGGTGGAGGGGTTGGGGGGAGAAGGGAGAACATCCATCTGGTTTCCATCAGGGATGGAGGAAGGAGCGGAGATCACTTGGGGCTGGGAGCTTCCAAGCAGAGGACACTAAATTGGTTAACTCTCCCCTAGATCAAAGTTGCCACTGAAGGGACACAGGTGTCAGCTTAGTGACGTTTAATGAAGGCAAGAAACAAGGCCACCGGGGGCTCCCGGGTTCCCCGACACCGGTGGGCCCAGCCTGTCTGCCTGCAGGACTGGAAGCCTTGGAATAATGACCAGAGGCCCCGGGCTGGCTGGATCACTGGACAGAAAAAAAAGCACATCAGTCACTTCTGCAGTGGAATCCTTCGGCCCCCAAGGGATTCAGCAAAGGCCGGGGCTTAAATCGCCCGCTGGGACATGCAGGTTTCACAGCCCCTTCTGTTACCACGGTGGGTTGCTCCTAACAGGCAAGTAGGAAACACTTCAATACTCTTTCCCTAGTTAGAAATACTGGTGAAATCTTGCTTTGGAGAGGATTGATTAGTCAACATGGTCATTTTGAGGGCGCCAAAAATCCAACTTTGCCACATTTTCATCTTTAAACGCCTCAAACAAAAGCTATACTTTTGACCATCTGCATTCTAGGTAAGATCTTACTCTGGAGGAATTCTGAAATCAACTAATGTGTGGAGCCAGGAAGCCGTGGAGAGGCGGATTCCAACCTGGTGAGGCCCAGGCCCAACTCACACCAGACAAAAAGGGGTGCAGCTCTGAGGGGCCGGCACCTGGGCCCAACCGCCAGGGGAAAGGAAGAGGGGGGAGTGGCCTCACAATGCAGGACAGGAAAGGGGCGTGGCACGAGTGGGTCTCTGGTGCCCCCCCCCGCAGTAGCCCTGACCTGCCCGAGGGTAGGAGAGGAACCAGGGCGCCAGCTCATGCACAGGTCGTTCAAGGGAGGCAGGCATTTTCTTAAAGCAGCTTCCTCCGCAGACATTTTAGGAACAGAGGTAAGGAAATCCCCCTCCCCAAACAAACAACTTTTAAAAACTTTATTTTCTTAGGAGCAGTGACATTTGTCAGGGTAAGGAGGGAAAGCCTGGGTTACCTGAAATAGATCAGAGCTAATGGAAATAGAGGCAGATGGGCCAGGACGGCCTAGGCCCACTTTTCTTTTTTTAAATACATAACAGATAAAGATATTGTGCAAAAAAATAAAGACATTCACATTTTAGCAGTTAAACTTTTATTCTCCTTTTTAAAATTTTTATTTACTTTTTTTGTTTTTCTTTTCTACAAAAGGCAGATAATGATTGTTGATCTGCAGTTGTGTTGTGCGCTCCCCAACAGGGGCGGGAGTAGGGAGCCGGGGGTGTGCGCGGAGCGCGTTGGGCGGCTGGGCTGCGGGACCGCCAGACCTCACTGCAGGGCGCCCGAGCCCCTAGCTCATGTCTATGGTGTTGAAGACCCACTCGGTGAACTTCTTCAGCTTGTCCGAGGCGTTCTGGGACTCCTCCTGCAGCCTCAGGTTGTCCTCGCGCAGGTGCTGGACCTCGGCCTGGAGGTGCGCTTTGTCCTCCTTCTCCTGGGGGGAGGGGGGAGGGGAGGGAGAGAAGGGCTGGGACGGGTGGCCAGGGATCTGTCTGCACCCGGCATCCGTTTCTGGTCTTCATCCTAAACTCGTGCTAACACTGTGTGAACGTGACCTGGCGCGAGACATCCTCAAACCAGGGCACAAGCCTTCCGGAGAGGGGGCGCGGGTGGTTCTGGAATGCACACACGTTCACGCGTGCTTTAGCGCCTTCAGTAAGGACTGGCCTAGCTTTGGGGCTGTTTGTTGTTTTGGTGGTTTTGTCTTAATGCAGCAAAAGCCACTCGAGCAACCAAATAACAGTTCTCTTGCTGTGAAAGCCCGAATAAGGATGGAGGCGTGTGGTCTGGGCTACTGACCCCTTACACAAGGGGTGGGGAGGCCGGGAGAGGGCTTGCGGGGCTGGCACAGAACGGGAACAGTTGTTCTGCACCTGTGAGCACGAGGGCCCTCCTCGCCGCCCGGTGTGAGTCTGTGGGAACGGGGGACACCCACGTGTCAGCCCACTAAGACTACCTGAGGGCGTTTGTTCGAGCACAGTTTGCACGGATCGGGCGCTCTGAGGAAGTGTTTACCTTCTTCAGATCTTCCCGGAGCATCTTCAGCATACCTTCCAGCTGGTCCACTTTAGAAGCCAGAGTGGGAGAGGAATCTTTGCTGCTGGGGACGAGAAACAAAAGAGGGGTGTTGGCAGAAACTGCCGAGACTGGGTTTGTCTGGCATTTTTTAATGAGGCCGCTGTATTTGTAAAATGGTTTTTGAACTTCCAGTTACTCAGTAGGGCGACCCAATGTGCATTTTCCCTTTAGAACGGAAAATGGTAAAATTTTTTTTTTTAATGTTTTATTTATTTCTGAGACAGAGACAGCGAGAGAGGGAGGCACAGCATACGAAACAGGTTCCAGGCTCTGAGCTGGCTGTCAGCACAGAGCCCGACGGGGGGCTCAAACCCATGAACCGTGAGATCACGACCTGAGCCGAAGTCGGACACTTAACCAACTGAGCCACCCAGGCGCCCCGGAAAATGGTAAAATCTTAACAAAAGGTGATACAAGGGTGAAGACAGCCAATCAGCAGGTTCCTTTGTGAAAGATGCTGTACCTTCGGGACAGGAAGTGTAAATGGTCTCTTTGGCAGCAGAAGAGGTACTTTCTGGCAGACACAGCTGTCAGCAGTGTGGCACTCCCTGCTCTCTTTAGGGGGCTCTGAGGAGAAAAGAGCCACTCCCCTGTGTGCAGGGGGGAAGTGAGGTCAGCTCTGTCTCGGGGCAGCCAGGTCTCTGGTCCCCGTGCAACAGTGTGTGGTGACTCCTCCAGTTGCAGCTAGGTTATCATGCTCTGGTCTCCAAAACTTCTCTAAATATCTTTAAATATTTAAAAAATAAGACCACAGGTTTCAAAAGCTTGTCCGTCCAAACTTAGCGTCTCCTTGGCTATTATAATGAGCAAACTAGGCCTGCAATTTTCTTTCTCCCAATTTGTCTAAATGCTAGTAACACCAGGCCAGGGGGGTACCGAAAAAAACCAGTGAGCTAGAGGATGAGACGGCTGGGCGAGGGCTGAAGACCCTTGTCAGCGGTTCTCGTCCAACTCTTGTCTACCTGAATTCAAGCTGCGGAAAGTTTCCATGAGCGCCAGCCAGATACGCCACCTCCGCGTCCCACAACCAAGGACCTGAAGCCTTCTGTGGGATAACATGCAGCTACCTCTTCGCGGAGGTCAAAAGGGAAGGTAGAGATAGACGGAAGTTTTGGAATCATGAAAAGGCGGTCCTGAACTGTGTTGATGTCTTCTGCTACTTCTAGGTCTACAAGCCCAAAAGGCAAAGCTCCCAGTGGCATGGATGTGACAAGGCTGGAAATAAATGGAATGATAAGAATCTGCAAACTTTAAGATGGGAACGACCAATGAAGACTCTTAGCGGCCTATCTCGACTTGTGGAGGTTTCGAAGTGAATTATGGGTCTGTGTACGCCTTGATTTTTAGAAACACATTTAACTTCATTTGTTCACTGAACAAAAAGTGCCAACCATCACCCTCCTATGATTCTACAAGGATTTGAGAACTAGTTGCTCAATAATCCCTTCTTAGGAAAATGGACTTGTTCACTCAGACGGCTCCCTGTTGGAGGAGGCCCAGCCCTTGGTGGTGTTTTGTTTTTGTTTTAATTCTCAACAGCCAAGCTAACTGTCGCTCTCCTAAGAGTGAATATGGCATCCATTACACTCTTGACCAACAACTTATTACTCTTCTCCCTTCCTGAAGGGCATTTCCTTGCACACTTGCTCAAGGAGTCTTCAGGAACAAGTCCCACAGGCTGTCTGGATAACCTATGTCAACCCCACTTTTTTCCTGCTTTTCTGACCAAGTTTATTAGATACCTGGATGCTTAGCTGTCCTCAAAAGGTTTTAAAGGGAGCTTTCAAACTGATGAAATTACTCTGTGTCAAGGAGCACCTACCATGTGGACCAGGGCGGCCCACAGGATGCTTTAGTATCTACAATATGACGTATGTATCCAACACCCTCACCACTTGAAACAGACAGGAGAATGGAAGTCTGCCTTTGCCCAGCTAAAACGGAAGTCAAGATCCCTGCTCCGAACTCTTAAGAAAATCCTCAAGGCCTCGAGTCACTGCTCGCTTTTCATTCTGTATCTAGTCTCTCTGAACCACCCTGGTGACCCAGACCCAATGCAGCCCCGAAGCAGCCCATCAGGAGCTGTGAAGATACCACCACATTCACAAGCATGGCCAACCGAGAGCAGGGGGAGATCGTGTCCAGAACCAGGCTCAAGGACACGAGGCAGATGATGTTTCTGACCTTACCTGATAAGCCCTGGAAGCACACATGTATTATGATGTCAGATAATGATGACTATTCATGAATCTGACTAAGTCACCAAGGACAGTTTAATTATGTTTACAGTATTCAGTTACCAAGCCTCCTGAAATGTGAAGAGCCTGGCAGGGTGCTGACGAGCTTCAATCAGCTAAGCCATGCGGCCTCTGTCTCCTCTTCCCCGCACCCGTGGTCACGAGAGGAGGTGACATGCGGCGCAGGCCAGTGACCTCACTCCCGGGTGACCCACCTGCTGTAAGACTTCATCTGGGCCAGGGCCTGCTCCTCCAGCTGGTCACTGCTGGACGTGGCACTCAAGGGGCGGTGGTTTTCCTCAGCAGCAGCGAAGAAGGAGGCTCTCTGGACTGGAAGGGGGAGAAGAAGCCATTCAGCGCTTTGGAGCCACATCCTGGGTCCTACCCACACCGAGGGTCGAATCTAATCAGTGTGCGGGGAGGCATCTGAAACCTTATCCCCTGACCCGTGCAGGAAACAATTACTGTTGAAGCAGTAAGAGGAGAGAGAGGAGCAGTGTAAGTTCTCTTTGAAAATTACTTGCGAATCAATTTTTAGTCCTCCTTTTCTTACTCATCAGAGCAGCATTCTGTGAAATGTTTCCCTGGAAACGGGCATTGTGCCAAATTTCCAGATCAAGGCTTTCCATCGAGTGAGGATATAAAACGCACTTCTAGAAATCTGTTTTCCACAAGATACCTGGCTATCTTGGTGGGCTTTAGCCAAAATCCAACCATATGTGTCCCAAAATATACCAAACCTAATACCTGAGCCAAGAAAACGGAATCAAATTTTGAAAAACTTCCCATTAAAAACACAAAACTGCTTCCGCCTCAGATAAGAGAGAGTGACCAACAAATTGAAAGTTAAAATCAAGTCAGTACTGGGGAAGTACCATCAGCTAAGTGGGGATGGAGGCCTTGTGGGCCACCCCATGGCTGCCAGACTTCTGAATTCTGTGGCCTAATCAATTCCTCCAAAAAACTGTAGCTTGACTGACTAACCACATTCAATTCTTAGAGCAACTGCAATGAAAACAAGCCCCAAACCACTCATCTGCTATCACCATTTTATAAACATTTCCAGAGAATTGAAATTGATGAACATCATGAAGCCAGTCTATTCAAAACAGGCCTTTGACAATTTCTGTCCACATACACAGTGAGCAATACATTTAGTCACAGGAAATGTGTTACCAGAGTCTGGAGAGATGAACGAGAAGCACAAAGGGAGTGTCTCCAACATCTGTTGACACTGGGGCTGGCCAATTGGGCCAAGCGTCCTAACGGATCCATCGATGCACTTTGCAAGCATGTCTTTATGATGCAATGAAAGACTCTCTCCGGACGTGTGATCTTTTCAGTCAAGAGACAGCTGGGATTCCCCCCACGCCCTGCCCTTCCCACGTGTGGGGAGGTGAGGCATCACGCTGTGAATTCCTCTGCCGAGGAAACGGCAGGCTCCTTCTGACTATATCATATAATGCGCGCCCCTACCGAGTGCTCGGTAACTGAGTTCAACTGTTTCCGGCAGTGCCGGTCAATTCTGCGTGCTGTTGGTGTGCTCGAGGAAACCGAGTGCATGGAGACGGACTGGAGCCTTGCGCCGCCTGCCCGTCAGCGCCACCCGGCAGGTCGTGTGCTCTCCTGCTGGGGTCTTTGGCAGACTCACCCTCGTAGGCCTTGGCGGCATCCACCAGGTTGGACCAATCCAAATCCGCAGCAGCGTCGGGTAGGGGCATCAGCCCAGGGTCGGGCATGGGTGGCCTTCGGGTCTCCTGGACGTCAGTGAGGGAGCTGTCCGAGGCCGAGAACTCTCCTACAGGGAGAGACGAGAGGTCAGATACTTCTCATGCCCGCAGGAGAGCCGCTCAAGGTCTTTACCTAGTTCCCGTTACCACAGGAGACTTCTAAGTCAGCTGTTGTCTGGATCCATGTCCGGTCCAGCACCACCGGGGGCTGTCCTAAAGCTGACGTGACCTAGGAACTGGCTTCCTCCAGTCTTACCTCATTTTTCAGTCACCTCCCTCTAGCTCGTTGCTAGTAGCGCAAGGCACAGAAAAGTCAGTTTTGCACCGAGGCAGCGTGTCTGCTTTTGCGGGACCCGGCGGTCTACAGAGGGGCCCAGGGTGGCTCCAGTGTCTTGCTTTTTTCTCAGTCGAGGATCAGGCTATGAGGTGTGTTTCGCCGGATAGGTGGGTTTTGAGGCCAGACTGGGGAAGCTTGTTGGTACTTGTTCCACAGGACTGCAACCCGGACTCTGCCTTCTCCCCGGCCCCCCCCCCCCCCA
>NW_027551569.1:9559991-9590357 GCF_008692635.1 Crocuta crocuta
CCCTGTACCTGTGTCTGCAGGGTGGTGTGAGACCCGAATCAGATTGTGTGAGGACGCTCCCTATAGGAAGAGGATGTTAGGACTGGTGCTGGCATTCCTCCTCTTCCCAAGGACACCGGGAGCTACTCTTAGGACTGGTTTGGGATCACAGTTCTGAAGGGACCATTTTCAAATACAAATAGAAAGCCATCCTAGTGCCAGACCTCTGCTTAGCCTGGGGCAGGGAGGAGCGGGTCGCACTGAGCTCAAGTTCAATGGAGGGGGAGGGCTGCTGGGCTCCTGAAGTGTAAATGCTCTCAACAGGGCAGAAGCTGGGGCAGGGACAAGGGCGACCCTCAGAATGTGACTGTAACACTAAAAGCCATGCAAATACGAGCTAAAAGCTCAGCTGAAGTCACTAAGTGGCTCCAGAAATACCTATTTACAAGGAGTTAAAAAGTTTCCCCAATTATGATAGCCTGGTAAACCAGGGTATATTTAGTGCTTGTTTTCCCTTTCAAATTACATAAAGGACTGCTCTGAAGTGCAGCTGCTAGTTATTAATGTGCTTAAAATTAGCAAAATTATGAGTAAATGGAAATCAACAAATACTGCCAGATATTAAATGCTCTGCTCTATTTAAACTTGCTCCCACCAAGGGTAAGGAGGTGGAACAGAAAATTTTGTGTGTCACTCACAACCTGACCCTTTTCTCGCTGGTGCCCAAATTTTCACATGTTAAAAAGTTGCCCCTCCCCCACTGCTCAAAGACATTTTGGGGACAGTCACTGAAATAAGGGCTGAAAGATCGGTCCAGCAAGGGTTGCTCCGTTCAGGACAGGGGGTCCCCGGGCTGCTGGCTGACTTTCAGGAAAGTGAAAAGATCCGGCTTCCTGGGCTGGACAATGACCGTGTGTGTGATTCCCAGGTCGCCATCTTAGAATGTAAGCCTCTAGAAGCCAGGGTCTCCTTTGACATGACACATGCAGACACGCCTGCACAAAGGGTATATGGAATTCAGGGAAGAGGAGCCCCAGTGTGGAGACACAAGGGGAGAACGGGTTAGGGCCTATCTGGTCACCACCAGGAGGTTTTTTTCCTAGAGTCTAGATGGTAAAAAGTGGTCACTTAATGTGTCAACTTTGGTTCATGGGAAGGTGACCTCATGGAGAAAAGAGAAGCCAGATTCCAGCTTCAGTCAGAGGGGGGAAAGGGAGCAGCTGGAATCTGAGAGAAGCTGGCATGACCCCGGAGTGATGTCTGCCATCGGGGCAAAGGGGATTGTGGAGGGGAGCAGGGAGCGAGGCAGGGGCGGTGCAGGAAGCAAGCAGACAAGGCCAGCAGGAGGGTCAGAGAAAACGCAGCTCCCGAGGAGCAGCAGAGAAAGAAAGAGAAATGTGAGTGCTGATGGAGGCAGAATTCCCAGTAAGGGCAGACGGGGCATAATAAACCAGCGGGACCAGAAGTTCTAGAATAGGCATCTGCTGGGCTGGGTCACAGCGGGCCGGATGGGTACACACACCTGGAATGTAGGTGGATAGAGAGAGGAGAAAGGAACATTTAAACCCATAGTCTCAGAATATGGTCTTTAATAAAACTGGGCTCTAGCTAAGTCACAGAACAAATAAGATATTTATGAACTAAAGGCAGGGGCGGGGAGGTACCTGGCATCAAGGCTACACCTTTCCCTAAACTAGTACTTGCTTGCTCACCAATGAATGACCCAACAATGACTGGGTCAGAAATACCCTCACGGGCAAGGAAAGACAGAACAATGGCAAGTCTGGGTTCTTAAGGGGGCCAGAGGGAGCCACTGGATACAAGTCTCCAAAAAAGAATTTAATGTCAGCCAAATCTGCTCAACCATAATAAGCAGCTGGGAAGTTTGATAAAAAATGTAATGCCAAAACTACACCTTTGTATGAAAATTGAAATTCCGCAGTCTTGGGTAAGGTCTGGAAATCTATATTGTTACCAAGCAGGCCAGGAGGGGTTTTTTATATGCATCCGGAGTCCCAGTTTTTATGGCTACAGCCCAGGGATGCCCCTTCTCTCCTGGCTCTGGTGGCCGGGGTGAAGGGCCTGCATTCCTGGGTCCCACGGGACTTAAACAATTGGAGGGACAGTTCTTGACAGACTACCCGCCCTGCAGGGCACGGAACAGAGAGCAAACCCATTCATGGGAATGGAGGCCACTGGATGTGATCTTTGTGCTTGCCCTCTGCCTTCCTCTGGCCTGCTGTTCTCTCTCAGAAATGCACTTATACACTTACCTAGTATGCTGATTTTTATGACTACCACCCAAGGTGATACTTTGAGATTGCCTGGCTCTGGTGGCCAGTGGGGCTTACACTTGTGGTCCCACAGGACTGTATATATTTGCATACTTGCTGCCAGAGTGTCTGGTTTACAATCAGCCTAAATCTAGCTGCTAAGATCCTTCCCTTTGGGGACACTGGTTTTGGCACACCCCCAAGTACTGGGATTCATAGGCCCTTTGGACAATCACAAAGCTTTGAGAGACTAGAAAGATCTAGGCCAGGGTTGAACAGCAATGTTCGTCTCCCACATGAGGCCACTCCTTCAAGGCTGGGAGAGTGGCTGTCTTATCGAATACATAAACCAACACAAGAAGTCCAGATAAAGGAGGAAACCGAGGAATACATAACAAAAGAACAAGATAAAATCACAGGAAAGGTCCTTAATGAAGTGGACATAAGCAACCTGCCTGACAAAAAGTTCAAAGTAATGGTCACTAAGATGCTCACTGAACTTGGGGGAAGAATGGATGAACACAGTGATAACTTCAACAAAAAGAAAATATAAGAAAATATTAAATAGAAGTCACAGAGCTAAAGGATACAATAATTAAACTGAAAATTATACTAAAGGGGTTCAACAGCAGATTAGATGAAGCAGAAGAAAGGATCGGTGGATTTGAAGACAAGGCACTGGAACTCACCCAATCAGAGCAGCAAAAAGGAAGAAATGAAAAAGTGTGAAAACAACTCAAGGGACCTATAGGGCAACATCAAGTAAACCAACATTTGCACTATAGGGGTCCCAGGAGAAGGAGGAGAGAGAAAGGGGCTACAAACTTCCGTAACCCAGGGAAGGAAACATCCATCCAGATCCAGGAAGATCAGAGAGTTCCAGATAAGATGAACATTTTTAAAAGGGACCTACACCAAGACACATTACAATTAAAGTCTCCAAAGTTAGACAGGAAGAGTATCTTAAAAGCAGCAAGAGAAAAACGACTTGTTATGTACAAGTGAATCCCCGTTAGGACTTCAGCAGAAGCTTTTCCAGGCCAGAAGGGAGAGGTATGACATACTCAAAATGCTCAAAGAAAAAACTGCTAACCAAGAATCCTCTACTCAACTAAGTTGTCCTTCAGGATTAAATGGGACAAAGAGTTTTCCAGACAAATAAAAACTAATTAAGTTCAACACAACTAGAGTTCCCTTACAGGAAACCTAAATCTTACTGGAAAAGGTAAACCTATAGTAAAGGTGGTAGTAAATTAATTAATTATGAGCCTAGTATGAAGCTTAAAAGACAAAAGTAATAGAAATAACTATTTTACGGTTGGCCCTTGCACAACACAGGTTTGAACCACATGGTTCTATGTGATTTTCTTCTTTAAATATTTTGGAAAAATTTCTGGAGATCTGCAACAGTCTGAATAACTTGCAGACAAACCACATAGCTTAGAAATATCAAAAATAAGGATGTCAGGAATGCATAAAATATATGTGTCTATTACAAAAAGTTAAAATTTATTAAAATGCACATATGGTACATGCATGGCACCACTCACAGATGAGAGAAATATGAACAAAGATGCAGTATTAAATCATAACTCACAAAATTAACTAGAGTACATAACTAGTGTACTACTGCAGTGATTTTGCAGCCACTTCCTGTGGCTACTGCAGTGAGGCCCAGTGTTGAAAGTATCCACTTAAAATGCACATGAGGCTAATCGCCTCCGCATGAGAGGTTCATCTCTCCAGTAAACTGGGCATCACAGTAAAAAGTGATCTCCATTCTCTTCTACTTCTCATTGTGTGGAGTGCAATACCATGAGCCTTGAATCACACCATGGGACCCATTCGAAGTGCTACTAGAGATGCTGGAAGTATTCCCCGAAGCAGAGAGACATGAAATTACACAGAAAAGTTGAACTGCTTCAGATGCATCAGGGATTGAGGTGTGTGGCTGCAGCCGCCTGCCAGATTGCAGTAAGTGAATCTTGCCTAAGGACCATTGTGAAAAAAGAAGAGGAGATTCATGAAGCTGATGTTGCAGCTGTGCCAGGAGGCACAAAAGCCTGTGCTTCTGGTGAAATATCTTTTGATCTCCTATTGAAGATGCAGCTTTTATTGGGGGGGGGGGCNCAGGACCGCTAATAAGAAAGGCATTCCTACAGACTCCAATAGGCTTCACGAAAAAAACGAAGTCATTATGTGACAATTCAAAGCAAAAGGAAGGCGAAGGATTTAAAGTTATAGAATTGAATGCCAGCAAAGGATGGTTTGATAATTTTTAGAAAGAGGTTTGGTTTTACAAATGTTCAAGATAACAGGAGGTGCAGTTCTGCCAACCAAGAGGCAGCAGACGAGTTACCAGATGCCATTAAGAAAATCACTGAGAAAGGATATCCTCCCCAAACAGGGTTTTAATGCAGACAAAAATGCTCTATTCTGGCGTAAAATGCCACAAGAGACATTTATTATTTTCTCCAGTGCACAGCAGGATTTAAAGCAGGAAGGGATAGACTAACTCTACTGTTTTATGCAAATGCAGTTCAGGTTAGGATCAGGACTGCCCTTATCTATAATCCCACTGACTTCTGAGCCTTGAAGGGAAACAATAACAGCTTCCGGTCTTTTGGTTGTACAAGGCCTGGGCCATAAGGACACTTTTTCTGGACTGGTTCCACCGATGCCTTGTCCCGGAAGTCAGGAAGTACCTTGCCATTAAGGAACTGCCTTTTAAAGTTATTTGATATTGGACAATGGTCCTGGCCACCCAGTACCCCATGAGGTCAACACCAAAGGGTTGGTCTACTTGCTCCCAAACACATCTCTAATTTAGCCCTTAGATCATGGAGTCATAAGAACCTCAAGACTGATCACACAGTACTCTGAGAAGGACTGTCAACACTATGGAACAGAACCGTGATAGAGCGAACACCATGAAATTCATGAAATCATCGTTATAGAAAAAGCTGTGAAAACCATCAAGCCCAAAATAATAAATTCCTGCTCAAGAAAACTCTCTAGATGTTGTGCATAACTTCACAGGATCTATGAATGAACCAATCAAGGAAATCATGAAAGAGACTATGGACGTGGGGGTAAAAAGGCAGGAGGTGAAGGGTTTCAAGATGTAGATCTTGGAAAAGGCCAAGGGCTAACAGACACCACACCAGAGGAATTAACAGAAGATGACTCGACAGAGATGAGTGCTTCCAAACCAGTGCCAGATGATGAGGAATAAGACATAGAAGCAGTGCCAGAAAACAAATTGACACTAGACAATCTGGCAGAAAAGTTCGGTTATTCAGAACTGCTCTTGACTTCTTTTACAACACGAACCTATGATATGGACACTGAAAGGAAAGCTAGTGGAGGATCATTACTGTACAGAAACATATTCAGAGAAATGAAAAAGCAAGTGTGTCAGAAATTACAGTGTTATTTCCATAGAGAGAGGGAGTGTGTCTGCCTCTCCCACCTGTTTCCACCTCTGCCAGCCCTCAGACAATATGGCCAACCCCTCGTCTTTCTCCCTCTCCTCAGACTACTCAATGTGAAGATGGTGTGAAGACTTTTATGATCCACTTCCACTTAATGAATAGTGATCATCAGACTATACAGTGAATAAACTTCCTGTTGTGTATCTGTTTTCACGTACAGCAAGAACTGTAGGAGACGCTGTGTGTCATCGTCATCGTTACTGAAATATTCATCGTGCAATGTGCAAGTCTCCTATGGAAGTGAAGAGCCTGTCCTTACATAGGCATAAGGTGAGTGATATTTAATATGAAAGTAACAATGCTTTAGTTTTCTTCCTGTTTTATAATTTTGCTTTCAAAGAATTACATTACTGTAAAGCATGCCTTTCACTCTCATAATTGGGAGAAAACTGCCTATCAGTCAATTGGAGATAAGTGGTTTTTTTTTTTTAAATTTAACAATGTTTCTAAAACTGTACTATAAATATGACTAATACTTTGTGCCATAAAACTTTTATAGCAATTCATTCATTAGCATATAGTCTAGGCGATCATATCAATTCCACTAGGCTACCACAGAGCAATCATACTGTTGCTTCTTCATCATCAATGCATAAATTGTTATTCCTGTAAATAAATATGCATTCCTTTTCACTTTTGATGTCTAGTGTTAATAATATGTGTACCATCTACAGTGTTTTGTATCATATGAGACAAAGTTGGTGTAGGTACTGACAGATGATTAATCATGTAAACAGTCAAGGTAGACTTATAGTACAATACTGTAAATGTACTTCTCTTATAATTTTCAGTATTTTCTTTAGCTTACTTTATTGTAAGAATACAGTAAATACAATACAAAATATTTGCAAATGACTATGTTATTGGTGAGGCATCCAGTCGACAATAGGCTATTAATAGTTATATTTTTGGGAAGTCAATACAAAAATACACAGATTTTTGACTGTACAGGGGGTTGACACCTCATACCGCCTTGTTGCCCAAGGGTCAACTGTAACTAGTTAAGGGATAAACAAGATAAAAAAGGTGTAAATTGTAACATCAAAAACATAAAATGTTGGTGGGGGGAGTAAAAATGTAGAACTTTAGAATACTTATAAACAAGTTGTTATGAACTGAAAGTATAAGTTGTTATATGAAAACCTCATGGTAACCACAAAGTAAAAACCTATGATAGATACACAAAAGATAAAGGGAAAAGAATCTTAGCATACCACTACAGAAAGTTGTTAAAGCATAAAGGAAGAGAGCCAATGAAGAAAGGAACACAGAGGAACTACAAAACACTAAAAAGTATATACCTATCAATAATTATTTTAAATGTAAATGGACCATATTCTCCAATTAAAAGATACAGGGTGGCTGGATAAAAACCCCCGCAACCCCTCTACATACTTCTATATACATCTATCTACTTCTTACTTCAGAAATAAGGACTCACATAGGCTGAAAGTGAAGGAATGACAACAGATATTCCATGCAAATGGAAACCAAAGAAAACTGGTGTAGTTATCCTGCTCTCAGACAAAAAAGACTTTAAAACAAAGACACATAATGATAAAAGGGTCCAACCCAATAAAAGGATACAACATTTATAAATATTTATGTACCTAACATAGTAGCACCTAAATATATGAAACAAATATAAACAGACTTACAATGAAAAACAGCAATTCAATAATAGGGGATATTTGTTAAACCACTTTCATCAATGAATAGATTATCTAGACAAAGTCAATTAGGAAACATCAGCCTTAAATGACACACTAGACCAAATGGACGTAACAGCTATATATAGAACATTCCATCCAAAAGCAAAAGAATATACATTCTTTTTAATCACACATAGAACATTCTCCAGAATGGATCATATGTTAGGTCACTAGTCTTAATAAATTTTAGATGACTGAGATTAAATCAAACATCTTTCCCCACTATAATGGTATGAAACTAGAAATCAATTATGAGGGGAAAAAAGGGGAAATTCACAAATATGTGAAGACTAAATAACATGGTACTGAACAACCAATGGGTCAAAGAGAACATCACAAGAGATATCAAGAGATACCAAGAAATACTTTCAGAAGAATGAAAATGAAAATACATCCTACCAAAGCTTATGGGATGGAGCAAAAGCAGTTCTAAGAAGGAAGTTCATAAAGTGCCTGCATCCTCATCTCAAATCAACAACCTAAGTTTACAATTGAAGGAAGAAGGACCAAAGTTAGTAGAAGGAAGGCAGTAACAGATCAGAGTGGAAAGAAATGAAACAGAAACTAAAAACCCCCAAACAAAATATAAAATTAACAATCCTTTAACTAGACTCACCAAAAAAAAAAGAGAAGACTCAAAATCAGAAATGAAAGAAGAGACATTACAACTCATACCAGAGGAACCAGAGGAATACAGAGGATCTTGAGAGACTACTACAATTATACACCAACAAATTGCACAACCTAGACAAAATGCATAATTCCCAAAAACACACAACCTGAGTCAAGAAGACAATGAGACTGAGTGCTGCCTACTATGCGAAGAAGGCATGAAGACTAAACCATGAAGAATGAAAATCTGAAAAGACCCATTACTAGTAAAGAGATGGTTGGGAGGTTTGTGTTTACTGATTCAAACAAAAATCCACAAACAGGACTTTACTGGTGAATTCTACCAAACATTCAAAGAAGAATTAGTCCTTCTAAAGCTCTTCCAAAAAATGCAGCAGCAGCAAAACAGCAAACGCAAAATGCGTCCAAACCCATTTTATGAGGCTAGCATTACCCGGATACCATAATTAGACAGTAACACCATAAGAAAAAAATCATAGGCCAGTTATCCCTGATGATAAATCCACAGATGCAAAAATCCAAAGAAAATATTAGCAGACTGAATTCAGAGATACATTAAAAGGACCATATACTATGATCAAGGGGGATTTACCTCAGGGATGTAAGGATAGTTCAATATCCACAAATCAATCAATGTGATATAGAACATTGAGAAAATTAAGGATAAAAATCATATAATCATCTCAAGAGGTGCAGAAAAGCATTTAACAAAAATCAACATCATTTACGATAAGAACTCTCAAAAAGTGGGTATAGAGGGGATGTACTTTAACATAATAAAGGCCATATATGACAAGTCCATAGCTAATAACACACTCAATGGTGAAAAGCTAAAAGCTTTCCCTCTAAGGTCAGGAACAAGACAAGGATTCACACTTTTGGCTCTTTGATTCAATAAAGTATTAGAAGTCCTAGCCAGAGCATTAAACAGGAAATAAAAAATCCAAATATAAATTAAAACTTACTATTTGCAGATGGCATATTATACTAGAGAACCCTAAAGACTCTGACAAGAAACCATTAAGAATAAAGGAATTTGGTAAAGTTGCAAGATACCAAATCAATTCACAAAAATGTGTTGCATTTCTATACACTAATAACAATATATAAGAGCAAGTAAGAAAATAATTGTACCAGAAGGAATAAAATACCCAGGAATAACTTTAACCATGGAAGTAAAAGACCTGTGCACTGTAAACTATAAGACACCAATGAAAGAAACGGAAGACACAAATAAATGGAAGGTATTCTGTGTTCATAATATTGTTAGAATGTCCATACTACCCCAAGCAATCTACAGATTGAATGTGCAACCCCTATCACAATTTTAACAGCATTTTTCACAGAAGTAGAATGAGAAATCCCAAAATTGTATGTAATTACAAACAACTCTGAACAGCCAAAGCAATCTTGGAAAAAATGAAGCTGGAGGCATCATGACTCCTGATTTCAAACTATATTACAAAGCTACAGAAATCAAAGCAGTATGGTTTTGGCATAAAAACACACATCAAAGGAACAGAGAGCCCAGAAATAAACATATGTGGTCAATTAATTTATGACAAAGGAGCCAAGACTATCCAATAGGGAAAGGATGGTCTTTAATAAATGGTGCTGGGATTTAACTATGGATTAAAGACTTGACTGTAAGGCCTGAAACCATCAAACTTCCAGAATGTTTTTTTCAGTAAGCTCCCTGACATCAGTTTTGATAATGACTTTTTGGATTTGACAGTAAAAGCAAAGGCTAGCAAACATAAACAAGTGGACTACATGGAAACTAAAAAGTTTCTGCACAGCAAAGTATTAACAAAATGAAAAGGCAACCTATGGAATGCCATGGAATGAGAGAAAATATTTGCAATTCATATCTGATAAGGGGGTAATATCCATAATCTATAAAGAACCCTTACAACTCAATAGCCAAAAAACAATTCGATTAAAAAATGGGCAGAGTGTGTGAATAGCCATTTTTCGAAAGAACACATATAGATATGGCCAACAGGTAAATGGATAGATGCTCAACATCACTAATCGTCAGGGAGATGCACATCATGACCAAGATGAGATGTCACTTCTCACCTGTTAGAATGTCTATTATCAAAAAGGGAAGATACACGTGCTGGCAAGGGCGTGGAGAAAAAGAAACCTTGTGCACTGTTGGTGCTGTCACTCTGGAAAACAGTATGGAGGCTCCCCAGAACAGAACGACTACAGGATCCAACTACCCTATGATCCAGAAATTCCACTCTGGATATTCATCTGAAGAAAATGGAAACTCTAACTTAACTCTGTTATTTATAATAGCTAAGGTGGGAACAGTAGCTATAATGGACACACAAGTGTCCACTGATGGATGAATGGGACACACACACACAACGGACTACTTCTCAGCCTTAAAATATGAAATCTTCCCCATTTTGCAACAACATGGATGGGCCTTGAGGGCATTATGCTGATTGACATAAACTGAAGAAGGACAAGTAAGTCACAGGGTTTCCTGCAACGTACCGCATGGTGACTACAGTTAATACTTACTGCGTATTTGGAAGCTGCTAAGAGAGGGATGTTAAAAGGTCCCATTGAAAGAAAAAACAACTTTGCAACCATGCATGGTGGCAGATCTTAACTGTGGTGATCATTTCAATAAACAAACATCTAATCATTATGTTGTACACCGGAAACTAATATAATGTTACATGTCGGTTACACTTCGATAAAAACAAAAACAAACCAAGCATCCCAGATGATACTTACAGTCTGGGGAGGCTGAATGTCGGTGTCCTGTGGGCTGGGATTACAGGGGAGAGGCGGGCTGAGGGAAGGCTGGCTAGCAGAGAATCTGAGCACGCAAGCCAGATTTCCTCCAGCTCTTACTCTCTGAGCAGATGGAAGGGCCCCTCTTTCTAGGGACTCGCCTCCCTCTGCAAGGCTGCGGGGCTGCAGCAGGAAAACAAACTTACCATGCAACGACTTCATTCCCAAGGTGTAAGAAGGCCTCCGCAACGGAAGAGACTTGGGAAGAGAAGGGTACGTGCTACTGAAGAGAACGTCGTTGGGCAGAGCCTGGTCCAGAAGCGAAGCCCTTGAGGTGAAAAAATGCTCCCTCTGCCCGCTGTAAATGCTCTCATCTGACAGCGTCCGGTGCAAAGCCCGCCTTGAAGTGGGAGTGGTAGGGAAAGGAGACTGAGGAGAGGAGAGCGCATGGAACTGAAAAAAAAAAGTGTCGAGACAAAAGGAAGTTAATTTCTTGGGTCACAAACCCCAGTCTTGGATTGGGGATGGGCGGGCTGACAAAATCACTGCTCTTAGCCCCCGCCCTTCAAATCCTGGAGCCTGGCAGGGAAGCTTCCAGCTCCACCATCTCTGTCTACATCCTTCAGAGCTAAGATGGAAGTTCCCGGCCATTGTATCCTCAAGGCCCAGCACGCTGCCTATAGCCTTCGGGTGCTCAGCACATAATTCAGGTGTGAGATTAAGCAGATTCATCAAGATTGTGTCATGGTAAGAGCAAGATGATGACCAGAAAGATGTGAGTTTTATCTGAGTCCTGTGCCACTGACCAAATCTGAGCCCAATATCTCTAGGACTATTACGAGGAGTAAATGAAAACACTGGACTGGACTGTTTACCAGTGGTATTAAGCAACATCATGGTCCCCAGGGGAACAGCCACAGTGCTTCCCCAGAAGCATAGCAGGTGACACCGTGTTTGCTGGACAACGAGAGCACTGGATCATCATCAGCATCGAGTAGGTGCCTCTCGATAAACCTCAATCCCTAAGACATTTAAGGGATTAACATTAAGAGTTTTAGCGATTATTTTTTAGGATGGATTTCTATTCATGAAATTAAAACAGGGAAGCCATCTTAAGTGACAAATATTCATACAGTTATATATAAATGTCTGACATTCCAAAGAACTTTTATCTCTTGTTGATGTCTTTTGCCTTTGTCACCAGATTTGATTTTACTTGAGATTCTTCTGCAAAAAGTGAACTTCTGAGAATCCCGTTCATTGAGAAACAACAGCTACATTAATAATGTTTAAATATTCAGCCAGAGAGCCAACAGAGTATCTGGTCTATCAGCAATAAAGCTACACTTATTCCGTGGCTCTCACACTAATGTTCACTCTGGCAGGGAGAACAATGTGGGGGACAGGAGGACAGGTGAAGACGTGAGTGGGAGCGCTGAGTCATAGCTGGCAGAAAGCCTCTGTGGGACTTTCCATGACACTCTGAAGGGGCAGAGGGATGACGACACAGGCATGTCTCCTTTAAGGATGCTGAGAATAGAGCGGACACTCAGGTTCACTCATGTGCTCTGTGTCTAACATGGTTCTGTTCAACAAACCAAGGGTTAATCATGTAAAGCTGCCCAGGAAATGGTGTGCGCAACTGCTGCATAAATGTGAAAAAATTATTAGTCAAACGCATTGTAAATGAGCCCCAGGTGTAGCCAACTGTGTAAGAACTGTGCTCACTGCTAAAAATTCATGAGGAGTGAAATGCAAGGTACATATATGCTCGCCTAGAAAACTAAGCTGCTGTGATAAATTCTCTGTGAGTCCTTAAGTACAGGGAACTGGGTATGGAAATGGTGATTTCCCTTCTCACCTCACAGGAAGAATGGGCTTTACAAAGGTTAAATGGCTTGCTGATTACAATTTTAAAAACTAAAGCCAGCTTATCTCTCCTGTGTCTGCAAGCTTCTAGGATTATCGCGGAAGGTCCTGCCGACCATGCCAGCGATCCCCCCCTCCCCCACTCCCCGGGCCCTCCATTCAACCACTTAGCAATTCTGGGTTCAGCAAAGGGTTTTCCTTTTCCAGTGAGTATCACCACCCTGATGGTTTTACGGGAAGGTTTTCCACCAGAATTGTTGGAACTAGAATTAGTTTTAGCCTCTTTTGGGGGAAATATTAATATACCACAAGGCAGTGAACAGCTACCTTGAAGGGATCCTTTGAGCAGCATGCTTTATTAAAAATTATAACATCCTGCACTCAAGAGAGGCAGGGTAGGTGATGGAAGGAAGCAATCTGCCTTGATGCTTTCCACCCATTAAAAAGTAGTCTTGTCCAAACACGCTGGGAAGTCCCCTCACCCCACCCCTCTTCAATTCCAGTTTTGTAGGTATGCACACCTATCTGGTTCCAAGAGCACCCTCTGCCAGCCTTGCAGGGTGCTTGCTGGGTGGCGCCGAGAGCCGCCAGCCCTGGGAAGGAACCACAATGGAGTCAACAGGTGACTCGGAAGGGATATGAGAGTGCATAAGGCAGGGGTTTTTCAAACTGCACCAATGGACCCTATAGGTTCCTCACAGCATCACTGCCTGGGGAGAGGAGATGTTCAGGTGGGACCCAGGAGCCCAGGACACCCACCCCTCCCGTTAGAGAAACTGCTTTCTCACTTCTACATATTGGGCTTCCACGTATACTTTTATTCAAATTCCTGAGCTTTAAAAGCACCTGGCCACCACCCATCTACTCCAGGCCTCTATTTCAAAGCTGAGGAACAAGGCATCTTGCTCCAGGTCAGTCTCCTGTCCTCTCCCTCTTTCCAGTCCCCCTGGCTGCAGCAAAATGGGGTACCTGCACCTGCAAGAAACAAGCAGTGCTTACTGGCTGCAGAGCAGGGCTACTGGTTTGTACTGTGTTCACTGGCTGCTGTGCGCAGCCCTCGGGGAAAATAGGTTATCCCAGTTCTGTCCACCAGGGACTTTTGTAGAATGTTAGAGCTCTACAGGCACCTCCCTCGGAGACACAGCCTGCCAGGCAGTCTGTCCCATCCTACAGCAGACATCACATGCCCGGCAGTGACCCTGTCATTTGATATTAACCAGGGCTCCCAAGTAGCGCTTGCTATCCAGGAAAGCCGATGTGGTCCGAGCGGGTTCCAAGGATCACACAGCCCAAGGCTGGCTGCTGCTGGGACCCTGACGCCTGACACGGTGGCTCGGGGCCCTGGGCCAGGCATGGCCTGGAAGACCTCTCAGGAGCACGCTGGCCTTTCTGACACAGCAGAGCCTTGGGCGTTCAGGCAGAGAATCTTGGAAGACACACAGAGCTACTCAGCTAAACTCCTCTGAAACCAAACCCAAAAGGAGGACAGCGGAGGGAAAAGAGCCTTATTTCCAGCCCTGCCTGCAGCCTTTCCCAGCAACGGAGGGTCTCATGGTGATACAGCCGTGGCACAAAGCGTACTCCCGCTTCAGCGAGGAATGTTAAAATAATTCATCTTGGAAATAAAAGCCAAGAACTGGAAGAAGGGGAAAACAGACATTTGCTTTCAATTATTTCTAATGCATAAGTAAATTGAAAGAATGGAGTTTGCCCCTCTCCTAGAGAAAAAAAAAAGTTAAACTGAGAATTGGAGGAAAGATTCCATTCAGGGCAAGTTTTATTTTCCTCTAACCTCACAGGAGAAATCTGAAATAATTTTTAGTTTGAAACTGGTACGTAAACATTTTAATACACCTCTTTGGGTTCTGATAGATAAAGGAAGAAGTTTCAAGCACTATCTTTCGCAAGGTTGCTAAGGAAACCATCTGAGCCCTGGGTGAGAAGTCAGACGTCTTAAGTGCTGCCTTATAAAACAAACTACAGAAATCAAGAACGGCAAGTCTTTAAAGTGATTTATGATGTTACTATTTATGTTAATAAATCTATTTCTCAGCAGAACTCCAGAAAGGCCTTTGGAATACATTTAATTTCTGTAAATGTGGATTTTGAAGCTTAGGAGGTAAATCTGGCCTGTCTTGAGGAAGACAGACAGACACACACGCACACACACAGGCACGTACGTCACACACAGCAGTGGTGAGGGCAGGGTCACACGGCTCATCCCGCTGGGCAGGTCCCCCTGCACTCTGATCCCAGTTTGAGGACAGGGAGCGTTCAGGGAAATGGTGTGGCTTACATTTTCAATCAATTGTCAAGAGTTCTTAAATTACACTTTCTGGTCACTTTAAACAGACTGCCAGTCATTTACTAAGAGCCTAGAGCACATAACATGTCCAAGTCTGCTGCCCCCGACCTTGACTCCCGTCTCCTAGGGCTACACAACACACCACAGACAGGAATGCCTTAAGCTCAGAGCCAAATACGCTTGGGCCCCAAGCAACAAGCAGCTCTGGGTCCTGGGAGTGTGAGATCGCACACTGTCGAGAGCCTCGAGTAGGCGTCAGTGGTCTTCAGAGCTGCGGGGAGTGGAACAAACCTTCCATGTGGTCATGCAAAGGTCTGGCCACTGACACACAAACACGCACCTGAGCATGTGCATGACATGATGGGGAAGGGGGCTGGGAAGGCGTTTCTCACCTGCAGTTCTGGGAGGGAAGTGGAGAGAAGGCTGTGTGAAGTAAGAGAGCCTAGAAAATTCTGAAGGTATGTGGTATAGAACTAGTTTGCTGGGCTGAAGAGGTGGCTTTTGGGGGGCAAAGGGGTGGAGTGAGTGTCCATCAGCCAGTTTCTGCGTGACGGTACGGCATGTGGCGCGCAGCTGGTGGGCCTGCCTGGCGGGTCAGGGGGCACAGGCGAGGCTGGGGTGCAGGCTGCCGTGGGGGCTCCTTGTCAGTGGAGGGGCCCTTCGGGCAGAAGACACTAAAGTCTTTACAGGAAACTGACAAGGGAGCCGCAGGTGCCTCTGCAGAGTTCTCAGAAGCAATGTTGTCTGAGCCGATACTGTTCCATCAGGAGCGTGGCTCGTGCGCTGGGAGTGGGGTGCGCCTAAGAAAACGTGGTGGCGGAAGGGACAGCTTAGTCTGAAGGCAGACTAAGAGGTGTGGCGGCGGAGACAGAACACCCCAGTGTGAACCAGTTTTGAGGAAGAGGGGGTGACAGTGGGAAGGTGGGCTCCACGGAAGAGGGGCCGTGAGCCAGGAGGGTGCCCCTGCGGCGAGCGGCCCCTTCCCGTCTGGCCTCCCTGACTGCCATCGTCCCCGGGCTCTGCCCTGTACCTTAAAGTTCTTCTGCGACTCGGGAGTTGGGCTTTCCAGGTCGATGAGTTTCTTGAGGTCCTCCTCAATGGTGGACTTGGAGGCCGGCTTGGGGGACGCCCGGAGGTCCCTGGTTGAGGCACGCAGCCTGGTGTGGGCTATCTCGTTGCCGTCGCTCTGGTGACGCCTGGAAGGAAAGGGAAGAGAAGGTGGCAGCCCCGCTGGCAAGGTTGAGGGGAGGGGGCGATGGGCCCCGAGGCTGTAAGTCGGTGGGGAAGTACTGGAGAGAAACAGCGACGCTGCTGGGCTACCTGTTTGTGAAACACACCAGCACTCTAAACGCAAAAGAAAAAATTCCGATGGATAAATCACTCTTCTCTACAGGAAACTGTTAGCTCCACTAAGCCCAAATTAGCAAGACTTATTAATAAAAGACTACAGGCTATGAATCCCAAGCGTAAGTTTTGTACTAACACAAACAACATAATTGAAGGAATCACTTAGGGTTTTTGTTTCTCTTTTTTTTTCTTGCTGTACTACTTTGTCAAAAAGTTCTTTATATTCAGGGTAGTCCCATTCTACTGCTCCCTCTGGTGGCTCCCGGCCCCGCTAAAGATTACATGGGAAGGCTGTGATTAATATCACCAAAGGGGTAGTGGCGTACTAGTGCTAGACGGTCATTTATCCCAAAGTCTGTTCTTCGGACATACTCTTTCCGATGAGATCGAAGATTCTCAAATCAGTGTTTTGCCACACATCTTATTTAAGGAATGAAGCAGAGAAATAACTGAAGACCGGTTTTACTCAGGAGAAGAAAAAACAAATCTCCCTACCAAACACCAGTGCCTTCCCAGACCCCAGCGGGCCTCCCCTCTTGTAGGAAATGGCCCCAACCTTTTCCATCCTCCACCATGTTGAAAGCAAACCACCCAAGGAAGAGAAGCAAAAGAATTCTTACTTTCTTGTGTCCATGAATCCCACGGAGTTTATGGTTCCTTCGGGTTTCTTCCAACCAATCAGGTACTTGCTGGTGGCGCCCTGGCGAGGGTAGAAAGTCCTAGGACCAGACGAGGAGGAGGAGGAGGAGGAGGAAGGTAGGAGCTGTGAGGTGGCAGGATGGAGCTCTTCCTTAGGGGAGCTTCTGGCACTGGTGAAGACAACGGGGCTGGGAGAGTGTCGGGAGCTCATGGTGCTGAGGAGAAGCAGGACAGAGACAAAACGACCCCGGTGTGCACGCGTACATCCCAGGGTCAGCACAGCGGCTGTGGAGGTGTCATCCAGGATAGGGGTGACGGCCAGGTTAAAGAGCAATGAGTACATCGTCAAACAGTAATGGGGATGGGCTGGCTAGCCAAAACAGTCTTGTTTTCTCGCCTTAATTTAAAGGTCTGCTGTGAAAATGAAACATGGTCACTGGGGATGAGTCTGAACTTTTAAGTTAAAAGGTAAAAATAGTTAAGACGGTCAGGGATGCCTTGAAACATGCTGGCACACTGAGGTTTGCTACGGTGAAGCCTGGGAGAGGCAAGGAACAGGAGAATTGGCAATAACAGGTCTAGCAGTCTCAGTGGCTGTCTGCCTCGGCTTCCTCAGACCCAGGGCTCCTGGTGATGCTCCCCAGGTCTGGGCTGAGGAAGGGACATGACACTGGATCAGGCATACAGTTCTCCACACACCCACATCCCAGGCCAAAGGGGCACACTGAGGTCTCCTTCCCCATGGTATCTGGCATTAAGACCGATTCTCTAAAGACTTGAACGTTAAGACCTGAAACCACAAAACTCCTAGAGGAAATCACAGGGGGTAAGCTCCTTGACATCGACCTTGGCCATGGTGCCATGGTGTTTATGGCAAGCAAAAGCAAAAAAAAAAAAAAGAAAAAAGCAAGTGTAACCATATCGAAGTAAGCTGTACGGCAAAGGAAACCGTCAATAAAATGAATGCAAATCATATTCTGCCAAGAGCTTAATATCCAGAATATATAAAGAACTCCTGTAACTCAATAGAAAAAGAAATGTGATTAAAAATGGGCATAGAATCTGAATAAAACATTTTTCCAAAGAAGATCTACAGATGGCTAACAAGTACATGAAAGACGCTCCACCTCACTGAGTATCTGGGAAATGCAAATCTAAACCACAATGAAATATCACCTCACACCTGTCAGAATGGCTATTACCAACAAGACAAAAAATAACAGGTGTTGAAAAGGGTGTGGAGCAAAGGGAGCCCTTCTGCACTGCTGGCGGGAATATAAATTGGTGCGGCCACTATGAAAAACAGTATGAAGGTTCCTCAAAAAATTGGAAAAAATTAGAACTCCCATATGATCCAGAAATTCCACATCTGGGTATTTGTCCACAGAAAATGAAAACACTAACTTGAAAGTATCTACACTCTTCCCATGTTCACTGCAACATTATTATCAAGAGCCAAGATATGGAAACAACCTAAGTGTCCACTGATGGATAAATGGTTAAAGAAAATATGGTATACATATACAGTGAAATATTACGCAGCCATAAAAAGGACATACTGCCATTTGCAACAATATAAAATGGATCTTGAGGACTTAATGCTAATTGAAATAAGTCAGACAAAGACAAATACTGTATGATCTCACTTATGTGTGCCATCTAAAATAAAATGAGCCCACAGATACAGAGAACAGATTGGTGGTTGCCCCAGGTTGGGGTAGAGGTGGGGAGAAGTGGGTCAAAAGGTATAAACATCCACATAGAAGAGAGCCCTGGGGATGTTATTAATGTGCAACATGGTGACTAAATATAAAAATAAAAAGCTGTCCGTCATCGATGGATTTTAAACTTTGGTTAAAGATTACAGAACTAAAGCCTACAGGACCCCGGGAGAAGGCTACTCACTCATCACGCATTAAAACTCAGAGGTTTAAAAACTGGGGCTGAGAGTGGAGGTGGCCTATGAAGCTGGAGACCCTTCGATGGCAGAATTTCCACACCTCCCTCCCCATGATCTCACAGGCCCTATGTTCACACCACGTGAGCCCCACCGAGCTCTTCAGTTTAGGCTGAGACCAAAGACGCTGGCTCAATGGACGTTGTCATCGAAGGTTCAGTGACCAGGATGAGGTCTCAGAGCATTTGCCAACAGCACTTCGTTGGTCAAAAACCAATGGTCCCCATCTGAATAAAGTACGGACTTTTCATAATGCGTCAATACGGACTCCTGAGCTACGACAAATGCACCACAGGAACAGGCACCAGGAGGCCAGCAGCGGGGGCCACTGGGTGAGGGGTACATGGGAACTCTCTACGGTCTTTGTAAGTTTTCCGCAAATCAAAAACTATTCTCAAACAAAAACATTTCTTACTTAAAAACTAAGCAAATGAACAAAACCAAAAGCCCCAAATCTTAGCGGTGCTGAGACAGGAGATACTACACACAGATGAAAGTGAGCTTGAAGCCCCACCTGCAGCCTTACCTAAATATCAATTCCAGCTGGCTTGTGTATTTAAACGTAGATCTAAAGATTCTGGACTGTACCACGAAGAAGATCTTTATGATAGAGGCAGAGGTCTCTTTAAAGGATCATAAAGGAAAGGACTCAACCCCGTTGAAAGTTAAGAATGTGTATTCATCAAAAGACACAGAGAAGAAGATGTATAAAACACAGGTCCAACAATGGGCTCCTATCCAGAATACAGAACTCCTAAAAATCAAGAAGACAGACCATCATACAGACAAAATGGGGAAAGATCTGAAAAAAGGGATTTCACAAACAATATCTACAAGACCAATACACATTGGTGCTCAACATCATGAGTTATTAGGAAAATGCAAATGGAAGTCAAAAGAGGAACCAGTACACACCCACCAGAGTGGCTAAAATTAAAAAGACTTCTGACAGCAAGTGCTAGAAAGGATGGTGACTGCAATGTGCACACCCTGCCGATGCGAGTGTTACTTGCCACAATCTGGGTGTGTGA
Organism: Crocuta crocuta; assembly: GCF_008692635.1. Lineage (NCBI taxonomy): Eukaryota > Metazoa > Chordata > Mammalia > Carnivora > Hyaenidae > Crocuta > Crocuta crocuta. The sequence goes on from NW_027551569.1 coordinate 9,579,988, forward strand.
CAAACTGGTTCAGTCTCTGTGAAAGCTGCACGTGTATCATATGACATAGCAACCCCACTCCTAGGTACATACTCACGAGAGATGCACACATATGTATACCAAAGGACATGTCCGTGACACCCCTAAACTGGAAACACTGCAAATGTGCAACAGTGGGATGGGTACATGACCTGCGGTAGATTCTCACAACGTAAGGTTAATACAGCAATGCTACCTGCAACACATGGGTGAGTCTCACCAGCGTAATGTTGACTTAAAGACATGAGACACAGAATAAAACAGATGGTGGGATTCCATTTATATAAACCCTAAACTAGGCAAAATGCATGTGTGATTTTAGGACTCAAGACTGTGTTTACCTTCGGGAGGAGGTGGGAATGACCAGGGAAAGCAAGTGAGAGGAGTGGGGGGGATGGGGGTCTGGATGTTGGCTAAGTTCCAGTTCTGGATTTGGGTGGTGATTCCCATGGGCACATTCACTTTGTGAAAATGCAAGTGGATGAACACGTATGACCTGTGCCTCCTTTTGGATAAATGGTACACTTCAGTGAGAACATACCCACAAAAATACCTAAGAAGTCGATGACCTGGAGGGACAAGCCCTACATACCATGAAGCTAGGCCACAAGCAGGGCGGGGGACAAGCCACAGGACAGAGGTGACCCGGCATGTTTCCCACACTAACTGGGCCTTAACACTTCACATCAAACATAACTGTCTCTTTTATTTTTGTAACTAAGGAGGAGGTTCTTTTCAAATTTCAAAAAGAAATGCCCAGTCATATTCTGGTTACTCTAACAATTTTTCTTCTTCCCAGAGATTTTTGTAGCTAGAGAGGAAGGGAAAGAAAGGATGAAAGAAAAAAAAAACCCCTTACAAGACCTCAAAGGGCAACATAAATTTCAAAACGATGCAGTCTCACTTAGTTTTTACCTTGAATACGTAACTCCTCCATGAGTGCCTTATCTAAATCACTGAGAACAAAATAACAGTAGGTCTCTTATGGAAAACAGACTACAAGTGAATAGGTGAAGCAGGAAGGGCATAAAGACAGAGGCAAAGGAGCTCGGACACAGGAGCACCAGAGACTCAGGTTCACAGCAAACACCCAGTAGCAGAGAAAGTGTCACCAGGAGCTTCTGAAATAGTGAGAGCGCAGCGTTCTGGGTCACTTGCCACCAGATGACAGGCTTGTGGTTATGTATGGCTCACTTCGGGACAACAGCTTATCTTTGGTTTGAGGCCTTTCCCCACCTGATTATATGCACCTCATACACACTTGTAACACAGATATGGGGGGGTGGTTCTCAAGCCTCATCTGTGATTACGATCTGGAGCAGATGCCCACAGAGTGAAAAATAAGTCACGGTCTAACATGCGCACCTCTCATCTTGAATCTTGAATAGTCCTGTGCTTGCTTTGCCTCCATCAGTATCCACCAGCACGTGCAAGTGGTGTTAATACTAGATCTGGTGCTCACATTCTAGGCGAGTTAAAATATATACGGCAGGGCCCCACCCCAGAGACTGAACGAGTTGGGGGTGGGAGGGAGCATGTGGGAATATGTGCTTCCGACTCGTTCCCGCTGATGCTGTGGCCCTTTAACCCGTAACCTGAGAACCACCGTACCCCCGGTGCATTTGGGTCACCCATATTTTCCCTTTCTCAGCAACAAGTATCCTGATGTGATGGCAGGGCATGCAGAGCCCTGGGGCTTTCAAAGACTCAATGTTTGGTCAGAGTAGAAATAATTAGCCGTGAGAATGAAGAGTAAATTGCGTAGTTCATTAATTTATAAAGCATTCCTCCTTGTTTTACAAAATAGCTCTGCCCGTTTTCGCCAGCAGGTCCAGACTGTGTGAAAAGGAAAGTTATAGAAAAGCCTTGGGAACATCAGAGAGAGAGCAATATATGCAGCATACACCAGTTCTTCGGAGCTCTTTGCTTCCTCTGTGAATTTCATTAGTTCCGTTTCCCTGGGAGGCATTCAGGAAGTTTTTTAAAACTAGATTATGAACTCTTTGAAGGCAGAGATTTTTCTTTTGTGTATCTCACAATGCCAGCATACACCAGACACCCAGTAAAATACCTGCTGGACAAAGGGTTTCTCTTTAGCATGTATGGAGCGCACCATCTATCTAACTTCTTTACTTTACTGGTGGTCTGTCTCCCCCACTTAAATCTAAGCCCCACAAGGGCTGACATTTTTGTTTCACTGCTGTATTCTCCGTGCCTAACACAGTCCCTGGCCACTGTAGACCTTCAATATCTGATGAAAGAAACTGTCAAATAAATTAACCATTCATTTTAATGTTAAGAGAGTTATGTACGAAGACTCTGTATTTTATTCACTCTGTATTTAAAACTGGATGTTGCTTTATTTTTATTGCAAGAAATAATTAAATCTACAGATTATGCTTCCATTTACAAGCATATTCTTAAAAGGGTAATTTCTTACGTAAGACCACAGACCCCGCTTATTGGTTTTATCTGTGAACGTGATGCCTGGCATGAGCTCCCAGGTGTGAAATAACAGCAAAACTTTTATTCACTGATGGTTATAATCAAGACAGCCCTACTTAACGATTGATTAGATTTGGGAACAAAGGTAAAAGCAAAAAAACAAATGAATAATTCATTGGTAGTCCTTCCTTCTTTAAAGTATACAACTCACAGCATGAAGCAAGGTGAGCACTTTGGTACACTTGGCCTCTAACTCCAAAAAGGCACATGAGGATCACCTGGGGACTTTCAAAACACACCATCTTGGGTGCTAATCCCAGACACTTCAGTTCAATAGAGCTGGGGAGGTGCTAGGTTACATATTTTTGCAGACTCCTCCCCAAGTGTGCACGCGGCTGGAGAACCACTGCTCAAATCAGTTGAATTAGTCATAGTGTCATGACTTCATCGAAATCCCAGCTTCATATTGTCAAGATCAAGATGGTGACGCCACTGGAGCAGGGTTTCCCCAGCCGTGGACTGTGGCGACCTGCAGGTATTGATATAAATGAAGATTCCTTGACATAAGTCAGATCTTCGAGAGCTCCAGAAATCTGTATTTTCACAAAGTCCCCCCTAAGGATTCCCCGGGCCCTGCTGCTAGTGGGGCCACTTGAAGGTGACCAACCCTGTGGCCCCCAAACCACCTGGAGGGACACGCAACCACACACTTCCCCTGAAAATCTCTGAGGTGCCTTTAATCACAAAACAACTCAAATGAAGCCGTCAGCTTCACACTTCTACCGGGGAACTGTGTGACCGGGTTGTTTCATTATCCTGGAGACTTCACGTTAATTCAATATGCTGCAATTCGGTTTTACCCATGGCAAATTAGATCTCTCCACGGGAGAGCTGTGTAAAAAGGTAACGGGTGAATAATATGGAAGGAAAAGAGAACAGCAATGGATACATTAGGAAGTGACACATACAAGGTCTGCTGCTTTCCTCACTGAATCAAAAGTGAGTCTAACCGTGAGGCTGGCCAACCTGGAGCCACTTAGAATTCAGTCACAGTGCTCCCGGACTCCACACGAAGAGACCACCAGCTGTACTTTGTATATAAACTATAGGGCATTTCCCCTTTCCTACAAATGGGCCAGGCTTTGATTTGTTTGGTCATTCCAGGACATAAATTTTGAAAAGGAAGACACACACACACACACACACACGATACCTCACAGAGGCACCCGGGTTAACTCCACATCTGGGACAGTCTCTATACAAACCTCTCATCTCAAGCCCATGAAACCATGAACCAAACGCGCTGCAAGGCAGTTATGGGACATTCCTGGCTGTGGTTAAGACTTTACAGGAGAGGATGCTAGATGACCAATCTGCTGGTCACAGCGGCTGCCACTTCACAAAGGAGGGGCCACACCTGCTCGTTGACCCTGCAAAGGGGTGAACCACACACGCCGGGGCAGCCTGCACGCTAGGTGTCAAAGGCCCGAGTGCCACGGCTCTGAGGGCCTGCATGCTCCCCTGCATCCCTGCTCTGTCACGGAGACCACCGCCTCCCGTGGCACGCATCTGCCACCTCCTGTGCTGCCGAAGGAAACACCAGGGAGTCATCTCGTCTCCAGGCGTGACACAGAGGGACACATTTGAGACAGGCTGGGCCCGCTAAGGAAGGATGATACTTTGAGAAGGGGAGACCAGCATTTAGTCCCCTGTCTCGTGGCTATGACGAGATCTGCATAAAGGCTGAGTGTTGGCCTAACACCAAGGGGAGGGAGGAGACTGGGCTTCCTATGATTACTTGCACAAATAAAGAAATAAACCTCTGGGTGACAGATAATGTGGAGGATATGATTAAGGAGGACCCTTCCTCCCACCGTGTTCAATACAAGCCAATTCTGTCCAATACTGGGCCCCACAATTTAGGAGGGCTTCAAGAGACACTAATTCTAAAGGATCAGGGAAAAAAGAAGTAGGAATGATTAAGGGAACATCCAAGAGACTGTGGTAAAGAAAACTGTGAATCTATAACACGAGATGTTTAATAAGTACAAGGGCACACTAACACAAAAGCATATAGGGACATGAGCGGCAAGGCATAGGTTGCAGAAGAGGCTTTAGGGGTCAGTGTGGACCACAAGCTGACAAGTTCGTGATGTTGAGCTGGTTACCAGAGTGAGTTAGTTAACAGGGAGCTAACATGACAAGTATGAATATTATCACTTTTAAGGCACAGCTAAGAAGTCATGTTCAGGTCTGGCATCCAAAAAGGACAAAGAAAACCAAACAGGAAACATGAGAAGCAAAAATATAATTATAGAATGAAACATATACAGGACAGTTACAGGACCTGGGGGAGACACACATTTGTTGAAGAAACAGTAACGAGCTAACCTCATTAAGGTCGGCGATGGAGAGGTTGAAAAAGGAAATACCAGAAAACGTTTTGTCTCAACGTTCACAGCTTGCAATACATTTGATAACCTTTTCTTATTCTCACAAACATACAACAGCCATTTACTAAGCAGACCAGGTACTGTCAGATCACAGAAGGGACTTGGTGAAATGGCCTGGACTTGAACCTGGCTGGATCTCAGGATGCAAATTTCTTTTCCCGACATTTCTCTCTTGACTTGGCTAGAGGTGGAGGGCTGTTACAGAATTTCTTACATTTTTTGTTGTTTTTCAGATGGTCTCTTGTTGGGGTCTACACATTTTATAATCTCAAACTTCAAAAATCTTCTTTATGTTTAGAAAAGACTCAGCTCAGAGAAACCATTTTTATTCTCTCTTAATTGTGTATTTAAGCTGCAGCAAGAGGAATTTCAGATACGTAGACAGTTCTGAAGCTGTAGAGGACGTGATAAAGACTGAAATTGCTCAGAAAGGTCATGGACTCTCTTCTTGGACTTACCTTACCCCTGCCCCCCTTTTGAAGCAGTTGGACAAGTTCTCATCCTGGTAGGATGGTTTGAATAGGACAAGGAATGGACTGTGTTCTTTCAGGATTCCTTTTGGTCTTACGATTTAATGGTATTTGGAGAATCTGAGCTTTCCCTACCAACAGGATGAATGAATTAGTTGCATCGTAGAACAAAGTATGTTAAGCTTTGTGTCAGCGAGCATGACCCCAAGCAATCTGCCATTGGCAGCTTGACAGAAACCTCATTTTCTCAAAGTACACTGAACATTTCAGCCATGATGGTTCTGTTTCTCGGTCTTTGAGATTAGCTGAACACCAGTGCAATCTGGATAAAATAATCCCCACTCCTGTAAACCGGAAGAAATGGGGCACAGGACCCTAGCACAGAGCACCTGGAGTTCTGCTATAAAAGCAAAATGCAATAGAATCCTGAAATGTCCACTGGGTGTCGGACCACAGAGTGGAAAATTATCAGTGAAAATGATCTACAAACATAAGGCAAGAGAAGCCAGCAACATGTTGAAGAGAAGTTCTGGGTTTGTCATGTTAGAGGCTACACTTTCAAATTCTGAAGAATTAGCTCATGAAACTTAGAAAGAGAATCTTCTCACCTTAGGAAAGAAGTGTAGATGAGAGACAACGAATTGTTAGCAATTAGGAAAATCCTAGGCAGAAGATATTTAAGAGAGAATTGTTCCAGATAAAGACGGCAGGATAATTTCTAAACAAAAAGGCATATTTACTACATACACTCTGCCAAAGAGGGCAGAGAACAAAACTGACACACAGCGGCTCTAACACATGCCAGCAGTAACACACACACACACACACACACACACACACAGTCCAGGGTGCTACAGGAGCCCGAGGCAGGTGCCCATGTGCAACGTAAACTAAACGTAAGAAGCCCTTCTGCACTCTCAGGAAATTTACATTCTGGTTTGAATAGCAGACTTATTAACTCAACGGGAAAAAGCACATTCGTAAAACTGAACTGGACTAATGACTGTGCACAGGCATTTATCCTGGACTTTAATTGGCCCTTCCAGTGAATGTCAGACACTGACCAACTTATACTCAGACACTGATTATTTGTATACAAGCAATTAAAAAGTCCTCCCTGGTTGTATTTTGCAGATGAAAAGCTTTCACAGAAATGACCTTACTACAAGTTCGCACTGTACAGGGACTTACACACATAACTGTACATAAGCACACAGCTCTGTGCAAGTATTGACACTTCTTTACAAGAAGCTTTGACATACAGTAGCCATCGGAAATTGAGGATTTATGTTATTTTGAATTGGATTCTTAGTGGGGGCCTTGAGTTTTCAGGCAAAAAGTGAGATCATTAAGGAACAAGTTATCCATACTTGATCACTAAGATGTACTGAGCACCTGCCTACCATACTCATGGTGGCACACAACATGTGAAGGTGCTTAGGAAGAACATACTGGGTGAGACATCCTCTAGTGCTGGATGGCAGGAAAAAGTAAGTCATCACATGAGTGTACTGACTGGCTGCAGAGCTCTGGGGGGCCTACCGGAATCAAGAGGAAGCAACAGAACGCCTGGTGAATGAGGGTGCCTCTTGAGCCTGGATACTCAATCAGGTCAGGACAGGATGTTATGAAAGAAATGTGTACTTGCAACTATGAGGTTTTTAGCTTTAAGGGGGGGGTACCCTTTAAAGTTTATTTATTGAAACAGAGAGAGAGAGAAAGCAAGCACAGCACATGCGAGCTGGGGAGGGGCAGACAGAGAGCGAGAGAGTCCCAAGCAGGCTCCACGCTATCAGTGCAGAGCCCCATGGGGGGCTCCATCTCATGAACCATGACATCAAGACCTGAGCGGAGATGAAAAGTTGGACGCTTAACTGACCGAGCCACCCAGGCAGCCCCTATAATGTGTGCTCTTCAATCTGGTTCTGACGTCAGCATCACCACTGTTTACAGTGCTAAAGAGGCCTTCGGTCATCACACAAATCAGCACTGCCTACTGCCCAAGCCAGAACTCTAAAAAAAAGAAAAAAAAAATCAAACTCAGCTGGTAAGATTGTTTTGAAACTGGAACTATCTTCATCTCTCCTGTGCTCGCCACAAGCCATTTTTTTGAGTGGTTTAAGAGCTGAAAGTCAAAAAGCCATGGTGGGAGGGGGGGTAGAATCTCTCAATTTCCAAACTTCATAGAAAATACACAGATATTCTAGGATGTAGCACTTCGGAGCACTTAACAGACTCCTCAAATGTAGAAAGTTATCAGTGTGTATGGCTTCTCTTAATGACATGCAAATATAACAACCCTGTGTAATTACCAACTTACATTAATGCAGTTCTCATGGGGTGCCACCAAAACCCTGCAGAGTCATCAACAGGGAGCCTGGAGGACAGAGGGGGTAGGAACACAGCCCAGCCAGAAATACGCAGAGGAGCCTAATCACTGTAATTTAGATTCTGTCACCAAGTCCCAGGTACAAGCTCTTTTATGCACTGTCAAGAGATCTCCACATTAATTGCTATTCCTGTCTTCTGAGGACACAAACACTCTAATTTGCAGTGATTTTAGTTTCTCCAGCACTCTGCATTTGGTGGCTAAGTCCCCCTTTCCTCCAGAGAAGGAAGTCTGCGAAAGCTCTGATTATCCAGCTCACTCTGCCAAGATCAACAGACAAGTCACAAAACATCCCTGCTCACCAGAGTCTAGAAATGAATGTGACTCAACTGATCAGCGGGTGGGAAGGCCTGTGCCCTCCCTGAAAGACCACATTCTTCTCTTCCCTAGTAAGTTTGACTTCCAACAGAAGAGTTATTTCCAAATGATGATTTAAATAATTTCTGCCTGGTCAGTTTGAAGCAGAAAACTTAGATAATCCTTTGAGGCCTTTGGGCAGCCCCAGTCCGCACAGATAATGCAAGCCCAGGTGCCTACTTTCCAGAGGGGGTGAGGGGTAGGGAGAGTCTGTAGATGCCCTGGGATTTGTGAGAGGGCAGAGCTGATGTCTTCCGCTTAGGCTTCAGAGGCCCGGCGCTTTTCTTTTTTTTTTTTTTAATTTTTTAATGTTTTTTTATTTCTGAGAGAGAGAGACAGAGAGAGACACAGAGAGACAGAGAGAGACAGAGTGAGCAGGGGAGGGTCAGAGAGAGAGGGAGACGCAGAATCCAAAACAGGCTCCAGGCTCTGAGCTAGCTGTCAGCACAAAGCCCGACGCGGGGCTCGAACCCACGAACTGTGAGATCATGACCTGAGCCAAAGTTGGACACTTAACCGACTGAGCCACCCAGATGCCCCAGGCCCGGCGCTTTTCAACCTTACTCCATGGTGATGGTATTCTAGGCAAGGCCTCTATAATCTTTCTTTCGCCAACAAATGAGACCAGAGATCTATATCCCCAAATGGAGTATCATTCTTAAAAAGATATCCTCCTTTCGGGGTGCCTGGGTCAGTTAAGTGTCAGTTAAGTGTCCGACTCTTGGTTTCAGCTCAGGTCATGATCTCACGGTTTGTGGGTTCGAGTCTCACACTGGGGTCTGCCCTGACAGCGTGCAGCCTGCTTTCTCTCTCCCTCTCTCCCTCTCTCTCTCTCTCTCCCTCTCTCTCTCCCCCCCCCCCTCTGCCCCTCTCCCACACTCTCTTTCTCTCTCAAAATAAATAAACTTTAAAAAAAATGTTAAAAAAAGAGATATTCTCCTTTTGAAATAAAGAACACAACACCAAAAAGATAAAAATCAGGCTAAACCTAGAAACGACACAAACGATTTGGAACTGAAAACCAGTCCGAGTCCATGCACAGGATTAGCCAAGGAGATGGTGGGGCGTGCCCAAAACAGTGAGAGACTGTTGTATGATTCTAGGTACACATTACGTTGTTATGGTATTTGATGTCCAGCTTTCTGTTCTACTTTTCCAAATATTTCCTTAATGCATCTGAATCACACACTCTATTTTTTCAGTTGTGGAAAGGTGACTGGTGCCTGGTACTTGAGAACACCAAGACTACTTTCCCAACCCCCTTTCTGCTTGGGGTCATGGAGTTTCCAGACCCGCAGTGTGGCAGCGGTCAACAGAAATAAAACTGGTGCAATGCTTCACACCATAGGGGCCAACTGACATTTTCAGGTGCGAAGTTCAGAAATCTCATTGGTAACAATATACACACAATAAAAGAACTGCGTATTTAACCGATCGAGTTAAACAAATCCAAATTAAATCAAAGATGCGCTCTGTCACTGAGATTATCTGGAGTTTACTGGCAGATTTTGTGCCTGGATTCCCATTTGAACATGAAAACTAAGTCCAGCTTCCCTGCAGTTTTTCTTCAGGACATAATAATAAAAGGAGGCCCAGAAGGCAGCAAGGTCAGGTGCTGTCATGCAAACTGATAAATGACAGCCAACTATGAAAGGTAAAAGGAGAAGCCACCGCAGTGATCAATAGGTGCAAAAAGATATTGTTGGAATCTTTCCTCCCTAAAAGGGAGAATCCTGTCATATTTTGGATTTTAGGCTCAAATCCAAAAGAGGAAATGAAAAATGGGATTTATTTTGCCTATCAGAGAGATCTCCACGGATACAGGATAATGTGAGCTTTCCTGTTCTGAAAGGTGCATGGGATGTCTCATTTTAGATACGCTTTTCTACTGGACATCCCCCCTTCCACCCCCCTGCCCCTGCCAACCCTCAACACATCACTGGCAGGAGGAAATTTCTGGAAAAGAATTCCCCAGCAAACACTGGTGGAGTGATGTTGTCTGGCAGGCAGTGTGAAGGATGTGCCAGGCATCATAAATACTGCCATGTTCATCTTAGAAAAGACCACTTTCTTTTAAAATATGCTCAGTATTTTCTTCCAGTGTCTTCAAAAGACTGTTTCTTTAAAAAAAATTTTTTTAATGTTTTATTTATTTCTAAGAGAGAGAGAGAGAGAGAGAGAGAGAGCGCGAGCCTGAGCAGGGGCGGGTCAGATAGAGAGGGAGACACAGAATCCGAA
>NW_027551569.1:9590569-9631059 GCF_008692635.1 Crocuta crocuta
AGGGAGACACAGAATCCGAAATAGGCTCCAGGCTCTGAGCTGTCAGCACAGAGCCCAATGTGGGGCTTGAACCCATGAACCGCGAGATCATGACCTGAGCCGAAGTCGGATGCTTAGCTGACTGAGCCACCCAGGTGCCCCTTCAAAAGACTATTTCAGTTACACTTTCTATCACTACCTGAAAGGCTAAATTATAAAATTCTTCTCTATTTCTGATACACAGAATTTTTATCAGATCAAACACAACTTTACAAAGACGAAATCCGTAAACTTTTCTTAGTCTAAAATAATGCATTAGGGTTGCAGGAATCACATAGTTTGGAGGCAAATAAAAGGCATATGTAAAAATAGCTGTCCCTGCACGGAAACCCCTCCTTTATACTCTACTGAGCAAAGCCGAGTGGGATGAGGCTGGAAACTGGGTTTGGGAGTGGGCTGGGGAGGCCGGAGGCGGCGGGGGGTGGGGGGCAGTTACCTTGTGTGGGAAGCAGCGTCGTTTATACTGAAAGTGCTGTTCTCCCGTGTCAGAGGGCTGGAGCCGGCCTGGCTCTTGCCGTGGAGGTCCAGGCTCAGGGAGGACTCTGTTTTCCGGTCCATGCCGAGGCCATCCGTCTCTATAGTCCGATCTGCCATGGAGATCACCTCGCTGGAACTGTGCCACAGGGGCGCCACTTTCTCCTTGCCGGGCCCTGAGCGGGGGGACGACGTGGCTGCTCCCAGGGAGGCCGTGCTGCCGTGGCTGGGGCCGTAGGAGGTGGTGTCGATGCCACTGTCCGCGGAGGTGCCCTGCAGGTAGTTGTAGCTGTTGAGCTCGGACTCCGTGCGGTCCCCGTCGTACCACTTCTCGTCGCTGTGGGCACTCGATGCGTTGCTGGAGAGGGTGTTGCTGCTGGAGTGGCTGGAGTAGTGGCTGTCCGACTGCAAGGGAAGCAAGACTGACCTCAGTGTCGGTTCTGCCTCTGGAACGCCGGAAGTAACGGGAGAGTGGCCCCGTGGCACGTTTCTGCTTATGGGGTTCTCACGGCCCAGAAATTCCAGGGACAACAAACCCAACGCAGGAGGGGCCGGGAAGAACCCATTCGGAGTGTTCATGGCAAAGAGTGCTGGAAACAGGTATCTTTACCATCCAATTTTCATTCACTTAGGCTAAACGCCATCAACAGTGTTGGTGTCCCTTTAATCAGGAAGTATGCTGGATTCCTTCCAAAAGTCCTACCGCTCCGAGTAAATGTAAGGCAGGATAGGAGGCTTATTTGTCATGAGATGTCCTCCCNAGGAGGCAGCTTTCTAAGGAGTGCCTGGTGGTACGATTTATGCAGAGGTGCTCTGTCAAGTCAATGGGCAGGAGGGGTGGGTGGCAGGGAAAGGAGATGCTGCTGCTTGGACAACTCGGTATCTGCATGCAAGAAACAAAGAATGAAGTTAGGCCCTTACTGCGTAGAAAAATAAATTCAAAAAGATCAAAGGCCTAAATGTATGGGCTAAAACTGTAAGATGCTTACAAGAATACATCTTCACGACTGGTTTATGCGATGGTTTCTTAGATATGAATGACACTGAAAGCACGAAAGATAAAGAAAATAATTGGATTTCATGAAAACTAGAAACTTTTGTGCTTCAAGAAACCCAATTAAAAAATGGGTAAAGGATTTGAAGAGACATTTCTCCAAAGAAGATACCAAATGGCCAATAAACATGTAAAAAGATGTTTTACTCAGTAACGGGGGTGCCTGGGTGGCTCAGTAGGTTAAGCATCCGACCTTAGCTCAGGTCATGATCTCACGGTTTGTGAGTTTGAGTCCCACGTCAAGCTCTGTGCTAAAAACTCAGAGCTTGGAGTGTGCTTCAGATTCTGTGTCTCCTTCTTTCTGACCCTCCCTCACTCATGCTCCCTCTCTTTCTCTCTCAAAAGTAAACATTATGGGTGCCTGGGTGGCTCAGTTGGATAAGCATCTGACTTCGGCTCAGGTCGTGCTCTCATGGTTTGTGAGTTCAAGCCCCACATCAGGCTCTGTGCTGACAACTCAGAGCCTGGAGCCTGCTTCAGATTCTGAGTGTCCCTCTCTCTGCCCCTCCCCTGCTCATGCTCAAAAATAAATGTTAAAAAAAAATTTTAAGTAAGCATTAAAAATTTTTTTTAAAAAGATGCTCAATATCATTAGTTCCTGGAGAGATGCAAATCAACACCATAATGAGATAACACTTCACACACTGGGATGCTCTAACCAAAAAGGCAGACGGCAGTGAAGGTGGAACAGTTGACAGGGATGTAAAATGGGGCAGCTGCTGTGGGAAAACAATCATGGCTCCATTCTTAGTATCTACTCATGAGAGATGAAAACATGTTCACAAAACCCTTCTAAATGAATATTTACAGCAGCCTTATTCATAGTGGCCAAAAGAGAGAAACAACCCGCACGTCCATCACCATCCATGCAACAGGATATTATCATCACAGAAAGAAGTGAAGTACAAACACATGGCAGAACACAGATGAACCTCAACAACGTTCCGCAGAAAGAAACCAGACACAAAAGGCCAGATAGCGTATGATTCCATTCATATGAGATGCCCGGGAGAGCCACATCACCAGACACCGACAGTGGATGAGCGGCTGTCGACGGCCCGGAGGGAGGGAGGAGCCGGGTGAGCGCCTGAGGACACGGGCGATGGAAGTGCTCTGCAGTGAGACTGCGGTTCTGGCCGCACGGCTCTGTGAATATATTCAAAAACCACTGAATTGTATACTTTAGTTTTTCTTTAATGTTTATTTATTTTGAGAGAGAGAAGGGGGGACAGAGGGAGAGAGAGAGAATCCCAAGCAGGCCCTGTGCCGTGAGCGCGGAGCCCCACGCGGGATCGATCTCACAAACCATGAGATCATGACCTGAGCCCAAACCAAGAGTCAGACAGATACTTAACAGACTGAGCCACCCAAGGGCCCCTAACTTATATCCTTTACACAGTGGCTGAGTTACTTATAATGTTCTCTAATTTACCAAAGAAATAGATTTCAAAAGATATCTGGATAAAATAATATTTCAAATTAGATGGGAGACAGGAGGTCAGGATACCTGGTGGAGATCAGGTGAAAAGAGGAGAGTAGAAACTACCTCAGGAGTGTGTGTGTGTGTGTACACACGCGCTTGCATGTGCGTAACGGCCGAGGAAACAGACATGCTCTTTACTGGCTACGGGGAGGACCAGGAGGAGGACACACCAATTTCACTTTACCAGGAAAGATCCTTTCTTAAACAAGAACCAATCAATCCGTTACTTCACTGGTGCCACTCTAGTTTTTTGCAACAACACCTTTTATCTTACAAGGCCTTCATTTATTTATTTTTGAGAGAGACAAAGAAAGAGAATGCGAGAGAGCACGGGGGGAGGAGCAGAGAGAGGGGAAGAGAGAGAATCCCAAGCAGGCTCCATGCTGTCAGCACAGAGCCTCACACAGGGCTCAAACCCATGGACGGGGAGATCACGATCTAAGCTAAAATCAAGAGTTGGACACTCAACTGACTGAGCCACCCAGGTGCCCAGGCCTTCCTTTATTTTTAATGTTTGCAAGGCAGAACTTCTTTAGCTCTGGATCTGTGCTGTGGGATTTGGTGGTCCCTTGCCATGTGTGGCTACTGAGTACCTTCAATGTGCCTAGTCCAAATCAAGATGTGCTGAGAGTGTAAAATACAGAACGGATTTCTATAGGAATGTAACACAAACCACATTTATAACGCTAAACTTTGTGGTAGCCAATTAAAAAGTAATGAAGAAATAGGTGAAAAGAGTTTTAAGAATATATTTAATCTAACCTAATCTATTCACAATATTACTTTACCATGTCATCAATATAAAGGTGGTAATAAAGGAAAGGAAACTGACAGACTGGATAATTTATCACTCACAACATGTTGTGATGCTAACATCACATTTCTTCGGTAAATCTCTCACCACACTGCCTGGTGCAGGGCTCTTGCACCATGCATGGGTGTGTGCACTCTGTTTCTTTAGCTTCATATTCATTTTACTACAGCAAAACTTACATGAGCAAAACCTCTTATTCTGAATTCCACCCATAATTAATAGGGAATTTTAGAGAACTACGGTAAAACAAAAATGCGTGCAAGTCCGCAGGGCAAGAGAAGCAGGAAGGGCAGCTGTCAGGTAGCTATTTCTCCCCTTGACTGATGCTCCAACCCTATGTCATGCTTGCAGTCGTGTAAGCAAATGAAATCCACTTTTATTTTTTTCATTTTTTAAAATGCTTACTCATTTTTGAGAGAGAAAGAGAGCACGCATGCACACGCAAGTGGGGAGGGGCAGAGAAAGAGGGGGACGGAGGATCTGAAGCGGGCTCTGCACTGACAGCAGAGAGCCCCATGTGGGGCTTGAACTCAAGAACCTTGAGGTCATGACCTAAGCTGAAGTCGGACGCTTAACCAACTTAGCCACCCAGGCACCTCAATAAAGTCCACATTTAGCACATGTCTGTTCCCAACGTTTCAGGACTGCTTGTGATCGCATCACATGGCCTTCTGTCCAGGCCTGTGGGGTGGCAGATGCATACCAAAGAGGAATTTGAAATTCTCTCAAAACAACCTTGGGGCCACAGGCAACAGAAATCCCAGGGCCATGATAGCCAATACCCATCGTCTACCAAGATGACTTCTCCTCTGACCATGTGGAAGAAACAGTCAAGCACACGGTGAAAACAGCCATTTTCACACTGCACAAAAGGTGCATTGCTAGTGATCTTACCGTTTTTATTATTTTCCAGTTAACTTACATGTCCTTGTTTGTTTGGAGACAAATGGACCACTGGATCCTGCCGCATGAGTCTCCCACTGGGGCTCTCTCGGAAAGCTGGCAGTACCTTTGATACTGCTGGGAGATGGCACGTGGGCTCTGGAATACAGCACAGGACATTACGGTGCGGGCATCGAACCGGTGCAAGCACATGTGGACAAATGAAGACGGCTTGCCACTGCATCTCTCAGGTCACTGACCAGCAAACTCGGAATTTCAGCGATAAGCTTGCTGAGAGTTTTACACAATAGACAGCATGTCAGAAACTAAGTGGCTGATGGGTGAAGCTTGCAGCTGGTGACAGTGTGTCACGTCATACACATTAGCATAGCCAAGTACCACCAAACCAAAGGCCATGAACAACGCGGCAAAGTGAGGAATCAACTTTTGGTTCTGGGGGGGGATGTCGAGAATATATGGATTAAATTTATGAAATTCATTCATTGCAAAGTGTGGCTAACCTAGCTTGGTCTACATTACCTAGACAGGCATGGATGCAATCACGTGTTACTTACCATGACACTTTGGAAATATTTTACCTGTATATTCATGCTGCTCGAGGACAAAAGAATTGAAATCCTGAGGTCCTCTATAACTGTAAGCTAAGCACAACAGAAAAGACACACAGCAACTAGTTTACTTAAGACAATTGCTTCCTTTTGGACTCCAAGCTGGCATTCAAGATGGGGTTCCAAAGGTAAAGGGTAAGCGATTTAGCTTAACACACCGCTGGCTAATGGCAGCAGTTCTGGACTTCTGCAACACCATTCCTACACGTAAAGGACTGGGTCACATACTCTTTGACTCTCTCAACTCCTACACGTAAAGGACTGGGTCACATACTCTTTGACTCTCTCAACTCCTACACGTAAAGGACTGGGTCACATACTCTTTGACTCTCTCAACTCCTACACGTAAAGGACTGGGTCACATACTCTTTGACTCTCTCAACCATTTCCAAAAGTGGAGGCAGAAAAGTAAAATCTACTGAGAATGGGTGCGCCCTTTAAGCTAAACTCCCCAGCTCCACCGGGGTACTGGTTTGTAACACCGCGATGTACAAAGGCAGGTAGGTTGGCTAGCAGATGAGAATTTCCTCAGCATTTTCAATCAGACTTGAAAGTCATTACAGCATTTTGTTCTTACAAACTGAGTGTATAAAGGTCAGCCCTGAGTGTGCTGAGTAATGAGAACAGAACAATTATTCTTCTTGATTCCTCCCTACATGGGTTACACCAACCAAGCCCCAGATTCCATCTGATGCGCCCATCAGAGAGAGCTAGGAATGGTGGAATATAAAAAATTAGGAAAAATTTATTTTAACATTTTACTTGAAGTCTTCGATATTGGATGGCCAAAGGCCACCAGGTAGTGAAAAGGCTTCTCTGGCAGGTTCTGGGGGATCTTACTAAAGTCAGATCTTACTAAAAGGATGAACCAATGTGTTTAAAAGATTCATTAGATTCACCGATATTAATTTCAGAGTCTTATCTACGAAGAGTGGGATGCCACCAAACGAAAGTAGATGCAAGGAAGAGAAGACTAGAGGGAGGTTTATGTGAGAGAATGAATACGGGTCTAGGACGAGCCTTGTAATTACCCTTTCCCGTCCCGAGATACCTTTGCATTCCCCATGTGACTTCACATGAGTGGGAAGTGAGGCTCTGAACGTTGCACAAAGGGCTTGCTGGCAGCTTTGTTCAAAGCCTGCACTAGGAGCCAAAAAAAGCTGCTAAAGTCATGTTGAAGAAGGGATCCTTTTCACATGTGTCGTTACCATCTCAACAGTATCAAAACATATGGGATTAAAAACATTCTGTCAAGAGCGGAGCAGCAGATCAGAAAATGCTCAGGTTTTCTGTGTTGGGGGTGGGAGCCGTGAGAGTGGGTAATGACAGATGGCTTCAGTAACAAGGCACATCTCACTGAAGTTACTGGAACAAAGCACATCTCGGAACCTGAGAATTACATTTCTCTTCCTCAATTCCTGTCTTAGCTAAACACATCTTGTCTCCACTCCTTTCTACGTTGCCATTGCTGGTTAGTACATTTATAGGAATAGTCATTAAAACAGAACAAAGAAGGCATTTGTAAGGAAGATAAAAAGATGGGTCTTTGCCTTTAAAGTTTACCCCTTTCAGCCCTGCAATTTACCTCTTTTTACCCTATACTGATGGTAATGCTACTAGAGATAAGATAAAGGGGGGGAACCCCACCCAACCGTCTAGATTCAAGTCCCTGATGTATCAACTGTACTGATGCTAACTCCTTGGTGCTACTGTTTTGAAACTCACTCTTATTTCACAGCAAAATTTTATTGTAACAACTAGTATTATTACCATGGTGTCACTGTAGAAAAACTGCATGTAGAGAGAGAAACTCAAATGAAGGCTCACGAATGCAAATCTTTCCCATCCAGCTGCTTTATGCTGCTAAGACATGTCCTCAGCTGACAGCTTAATAGCAGAGGGGGCAGGGGGAGATCCTAACTGGCTACGCGTGTGGCTGAACAAGGTGCATTGCGTTCCCACTTTGTACAGTTTTTTATTTCTGTTTTTAAACTTGACATCAAGAATACCAACGAGTCTCTAAGGGCACTTATATTAGGCAAAAACAAACAAACAAACAAACAAACAAGGGTTGAGGGAGATACTTAGGACACGTGTGGTTTGGCAGTCTGGCATTTTTATCTCCGTGCCGAAAGTAATTCCTACGTCCTTTCTGTTTTTAAACTGGGGGGTTACTTAGAATTCCTTGGGTTTCCTCTCAGGTCCTATTTGTTGTCCTCGCTTCTATGTAATCGAACTGACAGTTCTCAATTACATTTATTGACCAAGGGGTCCTTTACAACAGAATGCTTTAAGGATGTCATCGAGAGGTGGCCAAAGTCGCCTTGGCCTAAGAGCAACTTGCTTCTTGTAGGAGTTCATTACTTACCCATCTGGTCAGCAATGCCATCCTCGCTTCTTTGCCAGCTGGGTGTGGATTTCCCGCTGCCACCAATATCTGACTGGGTGTTCTGCCTGTCCATGGAGGCGGGGGATCTGCGGCTTACTCCAAACCTATGGCAATTCCCCCCAACAAAGGAAAAGACCACATCAGGGACCTCAGCCATCAAGGGAGGATAGTCCTGGGTGTAATGAACTGCACTGGAATGACAGGCACTACCCGTTCTGCTTAGTGTCAGCATTTGTGCCCTCGGGCTTAGGCACGTGTACTCTGGTGTTGGAGCTGTGTGTTATGGTCCACACACACCACCTGTCTAAGAGGGGTATGTATGCTATGTATATACACTGTAAACAAGGGCAGGAGACGTTAGCATCGAGCTAACCTAAGAAATATAGAATAGGAAACCCCAATTTTCTAGCCCATGTGTAGGCAGCCAAACTTAGACTGTCATTCATGGGCAGGAGAAAGGCTTCCCCTTCCTAAAGTTCCATGGACATCTTATGAGTGGAGTATGTCAGGGGTTTCTCTGAACTCGGTGGGCTGCTAAGTCACTAAGTCATTCCTTCTTGGAATGAGTATTTTCTGGGCATTTGTTCTAAGGTCTGAAAGACAAAGACTGCTATCATTTACATCACAGAGTGACCACTTTTGAAATGAATACATTTTAAATTGCCTTTGGGGAAGAGGAGTTTGGAAGTAGGTAAACTGGCATATGTAAAGGCAAATGTCCATTTCTGGAAAGAACAGTTTGCTATTTAATGGCCCAATTTTATTTTACCTTGTGTAGAATAGTAATATGTGCTTAATTAAAGCATATGCCTTGATTAGCAATATCAGCAAAGTCAATACTGAGCCCAGGTAAAGAGGCTGAGAGTATAAAATTCAAGGGCTTACGTGGACATTTATAAATTTGTGTGTGGTTACTAATGAGCTTATGAGTGATCAATATGTTGGAAGATTAACAGCCTGGAATGACTGATGCTATGATGGGTGTCTTATTTGCCACAGACTGATAAACGCATGGGGAGAACCAGCAAGTTATACACTGTAAAGAGAAAGAGACGAGGAGGAGGCAGGCCTGGAGTTGTGGTCCAGCCCCCTACCCAAAGTCTCGATTTCTTTATTTCTTAAATGGTAGTTCCATTATATGGGTCCAGAGAGAAGAATCTATATAAATGCATCTGGAAAGCAGAGAAGGTTGTAACATTAGCCTCCTACCATAACCTCCCCCTACTTCTGCACAATGACCACTGTTTACAAACTCAATTATAAGCCTTGCTAAACAAAGTTACCTCTATTATGATAAACAAGAAACCTGATTTATGAAAATTTCAACAAAAGGTGTTCATTAAAAAAGGGGGGGAGGCTGGTACCTACAAAGACCGTGTGTGGATTTCAGTTCTGCCTTTCCCGTACGTTGATCCAAACATCTGGAGGAAAATGGCTAAAACAGTATGCATCTGCGTATGTATTTATTACTTAATGCAATACCGCTTATTTTCATTAATAATAACAGCAAAGGGTGGTGGGGGTGAGTCACTGATTATGATCTTTGCCATCTCCTCCCTAAAGTCCTTGTTAAGCACATATCTTCCAACTGGCCCTATGATTTTATTCTAAATTTGTAATGAATGAAGACTTGTCCAAAAAAGCACAGAGATAAAAGGTGGACGTGGATTCTAATTTTGCTTTTCCTTTTTTCGGTAGCAGTGGAAACTAAAGACAACTCTTAAAACCTCTGGATTTAAAGCCAAATGCTTTTCTGGCTGTCTGGTTATTCATTCATTCATTCATTCATTTATTTAATGTTTATTTTTGAGAGAGCACAGCAGGGGAGGGGCAGAGAGAGAGGGGGACACAGAATCAGATGCAGTATCCAGGCTCTGAGCCCGATGGGGGCTTGAACTCATGAACCACGAGATCATGACCTGAGCCAAAGTTGGAAGCTTAACTGACTGAACCACTCAGGTGCCCCCTTTTTTTAAATCTGGCCATCTGGTTTTAAATGAATGATAGAGTAAGGCTGTCCTTAAATCCTGCCTTGAAAAGCACGTGCCATCTGGCTGATACATGAGGCACGTTCAGGGACCACGAACTCTCCCCCCATGAGCTGGCCCACGGCTCTCCATAGCAGGCTCGCAGCCTGTCCTCATCATGGGCTGGGAACTTCTCTGCAACTTTTACTGGTCTCAGCTGCGTTCATGGACAAGCCGCCTCCCTCATGTGAGTGCTGGAAGAAAGCTGTACTGGCCTGCCTACCTACCGTCTGTGGTTCTCACCTTCAGGCTATAAACCCTGTTATGTTTCCCACCATGACCCCCAAGCTCTTCACTTACCCAGCTCATCCCTCCCTCTGGCCATGGTCTCCCTCATCAACATTGCTCAAAGCATGTGGCCCGAAGATACAGCTCCAAGGATGGTAGAATAGACCCTATGTCTTTTCAACAGTGTTGTTTCCTACCTATCTCTCGTTTCCATCCCAAACTTGTGCAGGTGCCTTTCTCCCCCACACTGAAGTGGAGTGGGCATTATTAGTCATCCTGTTACAAACTTTACCTCTCAACTGATCTGGGTGATCTCAATATCCCCACACCAGGGCATGCCCCCCCACCTCCTCCAAGGCAGATACTGGGCCCACTGAAGTGCAGGGAAGACAACAAGTGAGCAGATTATACTTGGGGACAAACACAGTGTAACAATCTGACCTACTGGGATTATTCCACGCTTCCAAGCTCCTTAAAGTATTAATGAGTTCGCAGCATACACACACCCCTGCCTCACTGTCAACTTGTACATACCTACTTTCACTGGGCTAAGTGGTAGAGTGGATGTAATCCTCTTTCTCTCGAGAAGAGTAACTTTAGAATCCAACCTGGCCCTCGGGCAATGCGTGCGAATCAGATAGTGAACCTTGTCTTGCTTCGGATCTATGCGAACCCTGCCTGGCATCCAGACTAAAGCATCATATCATTACCTTCTTGTCAAAGATTAGCCCAAATAAAGAAGATGTTATATGGTAAATATCACTGGGTAGCCTCACGAGCAAGGGAAAAACCCTCAATACCACCTACAGTTGGGTTACTGTCACACATCAGGTTGAAGAATTACCACCTCACTGAAAACACTGTACAGGGTGGACACTGGAGCCATGTTTCTGGCATTAAAATTCACCAAACCACTAAGGTTTTAACTTACACTTTTGGTATACATGTAAAGTGTATCACAGTCACAAGGAAACAGTGCTGTGTTGTCGTTAGCTCATTTATATTTTATTGCCGTACTAACACTAACGTTGCAGTGGATTCTTATTTTTGAAGTAAAAGCAGGTCATTTAAATTCTACTAATTAAAACAAGAAACAATTGGTTAGGACTTGTGGTATGATATGATAAGAATACTTCACTCATGAAACCTTTTGCAGGAACTCAGGAATAAGAGATACACTTTGTGTTTTTTCCTAATTGTCACTGAAGTAATTAAAAGAAGACATGTGGATTTTAGATATGCTCCCCGGGAATCCTGACGGGGTCGGGGAGGTTGTGATGCAGCAGGGGCAAGCACATTTTATAGTGGTTTTATTATCTGCTTTCTGCTAACGTAAGTATTTAGCAACAGCAAGAAAAAAATCATACTTAATAGCTATAAAAAGCAACAAAATGCTATAGGATAAAAAACCAAAATACCCATTATGAAGGTATTCTTAGTAAGCCTGACTATTTTGTAACATGGTAACATCTCAAGAAAGTAACCAAATCATGTGTGCCTTTGTTAAAAATACACTTGGGGGGAAAACTCAGAATAGAAACATGGGTTTTTATGAATGCCTCACATTTGATTTTCAAATGGTTTTCAGTTCTCCATCCACCTCCCCAGAGAGATACCCCAGAGGGAAGTCTTCGATGGCTCTCTGAGTGCTCTTCTGGGCAAAGGTGGCAAATATGCACCACCGGCTAATTACTTCCCAGCTTCAGACATTCTGGTGGGTTGGGCTTTTTCCCCACTTCTTTCTTTATAGCAGCCTCTAAAACCGTGCACATTTAGCCTTTGGCTTTGTATGTATGTAGCCATACATACATGTATGTATGTTTGTATGTAGCCTTAGCCTTTGTCTGAGGCACACAGTTACCTTTGGGTGTTTGTGTTTTCACAAAAGATGAAGAAACCACCACCACCCACAGGCTGAAATCCCAGGAGCCTTTGAAAGTGTGAGAAAAGTAATTTTAAGCTTCGGCTAGGATGACGGCTCCCCTGCTCTAGCAGGCACACACACTCCAGCCAGTGCATGCTGCGTGCCCCTGGGTGTGCTTTGGAGAGAGTGACCAGAGCTGTGCCGGACAACACACAGACTGAAGAAAGTGATGCAGCCCGATCTCTCCACCACGAGGTGCTTGCGCACTAGGGAAGGATGAGGAAACCACTTCCTGAGAAGTGGTTTGAAGCAGACATTAAAGCGTTTTCTAGCTGGAATACTGAGTGCGTTTCCCCCTTGGCTCCTGTGTAGATGGGCCAAGGCGTGTCTGAGTCAGCGGGGCCCGCACCTACCCTTCGGGCATGGACTTCTGCCGGTACGTGCTTCCACCGGAGCCGGTGTCGCTGGATGAGGACAGGTTGCTCGGGGAGTTCCGGCACTGCTGGGACCTCGCGAGGGCCATGGAGGAGACCGTCACGTAGATGTCTGAGCCAGGAGACAGCCTGCGAGCGCAAACCGAAAAGATGCAGTCAGTCCAAGGGGATGTCCCGAGGCAATGCACCACAGATGATAATATCCTACGAATGTGACAGAGAAAGCGACTTCGTGGAGACAGTGAAAATGAAGCCAGCTGGAAGCCCACAAAAGAACCTCCCCATAAAACTACTCCCTAAGGGAATGGCTGGAAAATGGCTTTGGAGGGAGGGGCGGTGTGGCGAGGGGAGACGTCAAAAAATAATGGGGGAAAACATGTATGTTTCCAAAAGCTGCCAGAACTCAGCGGGCAGAACTGCTTATGCAGTTTGCGAGCACGGCAGTGCAGAGGGTAACTGAGCCCCAGCGACATGCATGGGGGCAATCAGTTCCAGGTTTCACACCGGTTCTCCCAGAGTCTGGGACCACACTGAGACTGGCGCATTCTCTGGGTCTTTGTTCTCCAGTCTTACCGCTCAAAGTCTGGAATGAATATTCAGATTTTGCTATTTAGTATTTGTAAGTGTGGTTGATGGTAGCACCACCATATAAAAACCTCCGTGAAAAAAACCCCACCTAGAATGTCAGTTATTGAATTCAACTGGAAGTAGAGACCGTCTGTGACACCCCAGCCGAGGTGTGCCCCACAGATTCTCACCCTGCTGACGGGCTCTGGGGACAGAAACCAGAGCTGTGTCATCAGGACAGACGTGGGCTTTGCCCTTTACCTCCTCTGTTCTAGTAGACAACAGGGCAACCCCGGGGACACAAGTGACACTGGCAACTGTGACTGGGGGTAAACTACATCTTCCTACTAATATTTCCATTCAGAGGGAACGTGGGCACAGGTTCTCGACTCCTGTGGCCAGGCAGGTCACTTGTGTGCGAGAGCTGAACGAGTGGAATCTAATCACTCGTCTAGTAAGCCAGAGCTCTCCGCTGTAAATCCACTGCTCAGTGCTAAAAGACTGTCCCCAGAGCAGGCCGGGTTTTCTTTCCTTACTAGGACAGTCTGCAATGGGTCTGCACAGTCAGTACTTTCACATGAAAAGGTATCCTCTACTCAAACTGAAGTTCTGAAGCCTGGGGACAGAACCCGATCCACGGAGACCCAGTACGTATGCATGTATGTATGTATGTATTTTCTTTTTCTTTCTTCCTTCCTCGCTTTCTATTCCTTCCTCTTTCTTTCATTCTTCTTTCTTTCGTTCTTTCTTTCTCTTCCTTCCTCCCTTCTTTCCTTTTACATTTTATTTTTCAAGAGACAGGGACAGAGCGTGAGCAGGGGAGGGGCAGAGAGAGAGGGAGACACAGAATCCGAAGCAGGTTCCAGGCTCTGAGCTGTCAGCACAGAGCCCAACACGGGGCTCAAAACCCCGCGAAGGCGAGATCATGACCTGAGGAAAAGTCAGATGCTCAACTGAGCCACTCTGCTCCCATTCCCCCCCTCCCCCGCCCCCCACAGCATTTTCCAGCAGTGAACCTATGTGCCTTCTGGAAGAGGGCAGGATAGGGTTTCAGGTTCAGGAAGCTGACAGAGGGGTTACCAGAACCCCAACAGAAGCTCTTCTAACAGAAAAAGGATAAGGACAGAGGCTGAAATTTTAACTCCCAAATCCGTCTATACCCAAGAGGCGGGTCTGACTTGAGAAGCCAGAACTCTCTTCTCTGCGACAAACCCAGATCTCCAGCTGTCTCCCAGACATCTCCAGCGAAAGCCCTTGCGATTAAATTAAACCTCATCAAACCCAACCAGTTTTCCATCCCCCACCCAGTCCCCTAAACCTGTTCCTCCTGTATTTGTTATCTCAAACTAAACACCTTGAAACCATCTCCTCCCTCCCTTTCCTCATCTTACATGTCAACTGATCTAATGAAGTTCAACTTGTAATGAGTATAACCTGTGTGTCAGGCACAGACTAAGACTAAGAAGGTAACTGGTCTTCAAGCTGCTGAGTGTCCTCCAAACTCCCTCATCTGTACCCTGGATCAGCACACCTCTGCTCTCACTGGTCTTCGATGTCTAGGCTTCCCCCATCCCAAATCACAATGTCAGTACAGAGCCTGCTTTGGATTCTCTCTCTCGCCCTATGTCCCTCTCCTGCTCACTCTCTCCCTCTCTCAAAATAAACACACATTACAAAGGAGGGGGTAGGGAGGAGGAGGAGGAGGCTGCAGGGGGAGGGGAGGGCCAACAGGGATGTCAGCTGCCCAGGCTAGGGGGTCCACTAATGGTGGGTCTCTATCAGTTGAAAAACAGTTGGTCGCTAATGATAAAGGGCCAAAACTTGTGACTATTATACTAAAAGCAATTAGAACAGATTCAAAGTTAATATTCTTCCTTCAATGTGAGAAAACAGGATGCTGAAATTACAACCAGATACCTCTGGGCGTACCGTCAATCTGACAGGTAACGGCAAGAGAACTTCCTGATAATGGCTCCTCTAGGTAGCATCGGATGGTGCAAATAAGGACACAAGGATGCTACGGCCCTTGGAGGAATGGGATGAGAAGCTAGGAAAAGAGGCGGAGTTCCCAAGCTCCTCCTGTTATCCCGATATTGCTACACAGGCTCAGAGAAATACCAGCCACACAGCGGTGCTCTCACGAGCACCCAGGCTCAGGAGTGGGGTATATGTGGGGCAGCCACGTCGGGTCAGGGGCCAGTGGGGTCTTGGGACACCCGCTCATCCCTACTTTGGGTAATGTGTTTTGATAAGAGAGAGATCAAGACACTTTCCCAGGTACCATAAAATCTACATCTCTGTTCTTTTCCATTAAGACATCTCCCAAATCTCTCCCTATTTATCCTGAAATAATCGAAAGGGGGCTGGAGTGGAGGAGAAGTAGGAGAAATAAGTTACAAAGAAGACTAGGGAGGGATTAAAGAGCAGCATGGATCCAAATGTAACAAGATCCTACACTCCTTTCTGCCTTAAGAATTTGGCTTCTATAGGCACGTACTACAGAGAAACTTCAACTACCGTTTCATTTGTAGGTGCTTTGATTTTCCAACCGTGAAGAGGAGGAGGAGGTGTTACAGAAAGATGAAAATGAAGTACAACCATGTTCACGTGGTCAGAGCCAGTGTAATCTCTGGGGGCCCGATGATATTCTCTCTTCGGGGTAAACAAGTAATGTCAGTGAATTAACTGTATGGTGAATGTTAAAATGTTTGTTTCTGGCAGGAAGTGATCACTGATTCCACAGGAAAAGTCAAGATGTAGCTTTTACCATTGTACTGAGAGCCCGCTTTCCTGACTCTGCTCTCCAAAACGAACATTAATTTAAAACATCTCAGGCTAGTTCTCAACCTTAGCTCTTTTATTTGGCAAATGTATCAGAAAGTTTTACTTGGTTACTGGAGTTATCCCAAAGTGAAAAAACAGCATTTCCAAGAGGCCATCCCATCCTTCTTTTGCATTTATAGAACTCAATAGTGGCTTTGTTTCCTGTCTGTTCACACACACAGAACATGCAAACAGAAACTGATGGAAAGCCACGCAAATGCTTTTATGACTGTAGATGTGTGTATGGTGGGCAAAAGACTTTCCAGAATTAGCTCTTAGACTCATGACTTACTATTCTTTTCAAATACTCTGAAACTGATACTATTACACAAATATTACTTGAGAACAGACCTCGCTCGGTGGGTAAGAGGCCCTGCATGCCTGGCACGGGCAGCCCCCTTTTGCCAGGGAGAGCCCGCGGCTGGTCATTACTCAAGGCAGGCTGCGTGCTGTCCTGCACTTTGAAAAGGGGTATCCCCCAAACTGGCTCACACAGCAAGCTAGCATGCTGACTTTTCGAATCTCTAACCCCCACACTCTATTTAAGGGTTACTGAGGCCAGTGAAGACTTAGCGCAAGATCACAAGGCTTTTTTTCTCTTTTGAGAGAAACTGAGATTTTTCTACTTTCTCCTAGTCTTAAAAGAGCACGCTCTCCCATCCCCCCTCAACCAAACCTGGCATCTGAATGTTAATGCCCAAATAGGTTTAGAGGGCTAACATTAACACATCTTTCAACTGCTGTGAGAGTGTTTCAATTCTGTGGAATGTAAGAATTTTCAAGAATGTTCTGGTTACTGTGAGAAAGGAAAGGTCTAAACCTTTTAGTGTTAATTTTGGTAGATTCTTTTCCCTATATTTTTGTAAATTTAGCCAAGAAATAACTAAATGTTTTTAAAGTAACTGATATTAAGTGTTCTCTGGAGCTCCCTCTCACTTCCCTCTGCAGAAACCAAACACCAGCGCTTTTTGATTGTATGACAAAAATGTAGCAACTGAAAAAGTCATGATCATCAGCCTGACAGACAATACCTCCATAGTCTGCAAGACTCCACTTAACACCAGCTTTTCATTTATATGCAATGCATTTCGCTGCAAAGAAAACACAGAGTTGAGCGGAATGGACAGTTAGGAAGAGATGGTTCAAGATCAGAATCAGTTCTTCATTTTTCCAGAAGCATTCTTACACCAGGAGAAAAGGGAGAAGAGGCTCACCCTCAAAATACAGATTTCTAACAAAATAAGAAATTCCCACCCCACCGCACCCTCCCTGTATATCAACGCACAGGGCCACACGTACAGTGTTAACATTAATAGATTCTCATTAAACTCATCTCTTCAGATTGTGACGGATTGTAATTTATCAAGTTATGGATAAAGAATTCAGTATCCAAGTAGCTGATGACAAAAGTTTTTCCTGAGTAGTTCTGTATAGGTTTAATTATGTCCTGCTTTGTGACAGCACTGCCTAATGTGTCCAGGGAGACAGGCCCTCTGTAACCCCAGTGCAAACAGTGGAATGATGGCAAAAACAAGAGAAAGGGTTTCAAATAGAGGCAATGACGGACAAATTAGATACTTGAGTCTGTAATTAAGCATAGCATTTTACCACAACTTAGCAATTAAAATGTTGTTCATCCAGGGGACAGGACCAAGTTAAAATCTGTCTTCAGCAATGTAGATCAACCAGGATTCTTCCAGAATTATGTAAAAAAAAAAAAATTCTCTAAAACGACTCCAGGTAATGTCATTTGGGTGCTACATTCAGACTAGAGTTTGAACAAGCTATATTCAAATTCAAGTCACTTGTGCTTCTGTTTTTATCTGTTCCTACTGTGTTCTCCACGAGCCAGAGCCAGCCCTGGCTCTCTGACCAAACACTCCATATCAGCTGTTCAGACTGGATCATGGAAATCCTGTTCTGCTGAGCCCCCAGTGACAAGGTCAGTTTACAACAAGGAATTGCTCTCCTGCACAGTTAGGAAGCTAAGGCAGTTCACGGCGCGGAGATAAATGGAGCATAGTGTCACAGCTGGCGGCAGGATGTTAGAACTTCACAGCCTGGGCACACATCATGGATGCCTCAAGAGAAGAGTCAGTTTTATACCTAAGCGTGACTCTGAAGAACAGAACATAAAAATGGACTGCTTGCAGGACCACCTACATCGTGGGACTCAGAGCAAAATGAAGATGTGAATCCCTTTGTCGGAAGAGCATTGCCAATTTGAAGACAGCCGCACCACAGCCTGAAACCCAGCACAGACCCTTCTAAGCGTGGGGCGTGGTGCACACCGCATAGGCTGCACTCCCACGCAGCTGCCTCTGACTGCAGTGCACGTGACGGGCCCCCAACCCCTAAGCACACAGACATGCAGTCATCCATTGGACATGTATCTCTTGAGCGCTTCTCTGTGTGTGGTGGTAGATCTCATTCACAGACCACGGTGGCTAAGACAGGGGCTCTGGAGTCTGACGGCCTTGATGCTAATCTCAGCTCCCCCACTAATACCTGTAACTCTGCACTAAACAGCTCATCTCTCAATCCCTGGGCATCCTTATCTGAAAAAAAGGGGGTAAAGAGCGACCAATTTACTGGGCTGCTGGGTGGATGAACTGAGAAAACTCACACAAGGGAACTCTGAATAGAGCCTGGCATAGAATATAAACTCAATAATCCCTATCTATAGTTTTTAAGTAAAACGCAAGTAAAATGTAACTGGCGTGAATATGCGTAGAGTGTAGGGGAGCTCGGGCAGGTTGGAAGTCAAATCTTACTGCAAAAACTAGGAAAAGGAAGCTTTATGAAGAAACGCTTTTGAAATAGGTCTTGCTTGAAACCATGGATTTCCGTGGATGTCAAGAGTTAGGGCAAAGGAGTGTGAGGGAGTACGTGGCCACCACGACGACAAGTTAGGCTGGATTCGCGTCCCGAGTGGAAGATGGGGACTGGCTGTGACAGGAAGGATGAGTGGGTCTTGCAGGGTGAGCCCTCCTATGGGAGGCCGAGGAAGCACAACCCTCATCTGTTAGGTCACAGGGAAGCACAGAGGTTCTGCAGCAAAGCAGTGGGGTGGCCAGAGCTGATCATGAAGATCCCGGTGGGCAGGTACATTTGAGGGAGATACAGAAAGATCAGAATCCATTAGTCCCCTAAAACACGGCCCTCTGTGAGTAATCCTATCCTCCACCAATATCCACAAATCCCTCACGAAAGCAAGTCACAGCCAAAACCTTCAGTGCAAAGCTAAGTGGTCTTTTTTTTTTTTTTGACACGCTGGATTTTAAAGACTGGAAAACACCGGCCAAGATAAATTCACTCCTTATCCCAGGACACAAAAAAGAACAAGGGGAAGCAGGCGCTGAAATGCGGCACGCCATGCGCCTCTGCTCAGAGTGGCTGTCCACGGACCCCTTCGTCAAGGGTCTCCAAGACCCCAGCCCCCTCGTCACCACTGCCCTGGGTGAGGAGGGTAAACCACTGCCACACAGCCTACTTTCCCTTCCCACAGAATCCCACCAGTACTCAAGTCTGAGCCATTTGCAGACTAGTCCATCAATTACTAAAAAAGAACATACTGCTGACCCTGGTTCAGGGCTGCCCCGCACCTTCATCTCTATAGCCCTGCTTTCATTTTGTCCATTTTGCAGGATATCACCATTTGTCGCTTTAAAAATATAATGGGGAGCCAAGAGAGTCAAACCCAAAGTGGTAGATTGGGACACTACAGGCTGTTTAATGAGGCTGGGTTCTGATTCCCTCCAGGGTGGAGACTCTGGGACAGGAACTCCCACACACACGGGTAAGCAGGGCCACACGTACAGGACTTGGCCCTTCCCCCGCCACCCCTATGCACTTGCATATGTTCCTTAACGTGAGCCTGAAGAGGTGGGTCCACAGTAAGTGGTCCTGGGCCATCTTTATGTGGCCTGAGCTGTCTAATAAGCCCTCTTGTGGCACAGCCACCAGCCGAGCACCCCGCACTCAGAGCACACACACACCCAGAAACACACACTCTGAGTGAGAGATCAACTCAACTCTGTAGACCTGCCCTGGGGACACTGCCCATCTCATTATTTCACAGCAATTGTTCCTGCTGGTAAAATCTACTTCTCCCACCAAGCACTTTAACAACAGGAAGATCCCAAACGGCCGCTCTCTATCCAGACTGTAGGATACTCATAAGCAGGAGCTGACCTTAGTTAGACCACTGTATTGTCCAGGACTCTGAACAAGAAGCTTATGCGAAAATGTCACACGGATGACTGTGGCAGCGGGTCTAGGTAGCTAATTTGTCTTAATTATCACTAATTTCCGCAAGTTTATATTTATGTGCTGTGTGAGCAACAAATCTTTTTTTTTTTTTTAATTAAAAAATGTTTATTTTTGAGAGAGAGAGAGCATGAGCAGGGGAAGGGCAGAGAGGGGGACAGAGGATCCAAAGCAGGCTCAGTGCTGACAGCAGTGGACCTGATGTGGGGCTCGAACTCCCGAACCGTGAGATCATGACCTGAGCCGAAGCTGGACGCTCAACTGATGAGCCACCCAGGCGCCCCAGCAATCAACAACTCTTAAAGTGGTTTCAAATATAGGGCAACAGAATATCTTCTTTTCTCCTGTGAGTTAAACTCTTGATAGACACATTCATGTAGTTGATGTGCCCCTATCAGGCAAGGACTCTCACTCTCTTCTCCATGAGGAGGAGGGTGACAGCAGGAACCATGTTAGATCTGGCTTCTGGGAAGGCCATCCCGTGGCGTGCACATGCACGCACGTGTGTGTGTTTAGGGGCTAAGAAAAGCCCCAGGACCGCTGTGGGCCTCTGCAGAGCCTCCTACACGGTGTGACCAGGCCAGGCCTCCTGGGCAGTCCTAATGCCGCAGGCCCTGCTGAGGCGGGTAGGAGGGCAAGCCCCTGCTGCAGGGCGCCCAGAGGAGTACAACTCCTTAGTGATGCACACAGTGGCAGGGTCACACGCCACCTTACTGCTCTTCCCAGACAACCAGTGCTCTTCATAAGGTCCTCTGGAAGGTCATTCTAACTTGTATGAATGGGTTTTCCAGAGCTTCCTACACTTTCTGGAGGACATTTGTCCAGGCTGAGTGCACAGAAGCTGCTTAGGAGGTCTGAAGAGCAACTTCTGAGCAACTGGAGAGCCTGAGGTGGGGGCTGCGCTGGAGCGCTCTGCTCTCATCCCCTCCAGAGTGCATGACAGAGAGGGACCCGGGAGGTGTGCGGAGCTCAAACACTGGGCTCGTTCTCTGACACTTAAATAGGAAACTTACTGCACTATGATCTGAATACGTGAGCTTGCATCCCATCCAACTCTAATCCCAGTGTGGATGCCACAGTCTGCCAGTTTCTTTGGAGAGTTGGGGGAAAAGGAGCCTTAAGAGCCCCATGAATTGAAGTCGAGTGTGGCCCTCTGCTTTTCCTCCTCATCTTGGCTGATAAGTACAATACCATAATTTGGTTTCCTTTCTAGGAAATTCAACCAAGAACAACTCACATTTCACTTTGGGTCAGTTTGAGACAGTTTTACTCAGAATTTACTTTCAAAATAGGATTATTCTAGGGGGCACCTGGGTGACTCAGTTGGTTAAGTGTCCGACTGTTGATTTCAGCTCAGGTCATGATCTCACAGTTTGTAGGTTTGAGGCCCTCACTGGGCTCCGCACTGGTGGCGTGGAGCCTGCTTGGGGTTCTGTCTCCCTCTTTTTCTGTCCCTCCCGTGTTCTCTCTCTTTCTCAAACATAAATAAACATTTAAAATAGGATAATTCTAAACTCAGCCAAGAAAAATCAAGGAATTCTACTTCAATCTACTCTTTAATTCTATAGCTTTGTCAAACCACTGTTTCAATTCTACTGATCTTTTAATGTTTATCACAATAAACAGACTTACTCTAGTGTTTACTGACGGATGCATGGATATATACACAGAGTGGAATATTATTCAGCCTTAAACAGGAAGTGTGCAGAGAAAGGAAACGTTATTAAGAAACTCATAAGGAAGAGAAGACACATTTGCAGTACTGTGCCGTAAATTACTGAAAAACCCCACATATAAGTGGACCCACACAGTTTGAACCTGTGTTGTTCAAGGATCAACTGTAATAAATTCAGTAATAACAACCAAATGACCAATTGCTAAGCTGCAGAAACAGGGATTGGAGGGCAGGCTGAGCTGGGCTGCACATGGGAAGGCTTTGGGAGGGAGAAATGGGCAGCGGAGTCCCCCCCATGCCTGCAGGGGGGACGGCAGGTGGAAAGCAAAAGCCAGCTGAGGAGATAACGTGCAGACAGGTGGACTGTGCTGGAGGCCGTGCAGAAGGCTGCAGTGGGGGGCAGCTCCACTTCTAGCAGCTTGTAGCAGCCTGCCCCACGCAGTATGCTGTGTGGAGGTGGAGAAGAGCTGTTTGGGCCACAGGAAAGTCTTCGTGTGAAATGACAGCTCCTACGGCAGGGACAGGGAAGAAGCTTAAAACAAAGAACTCGAATGAGTTCAGGACTCCTACTAGGTGGGTGTGGGGATGGGGATGAGGGTGGAGAGGGAGGAGACTGTGAATGCTAGTTCTGCCCTGTGTACTCAGGTAGCCAGCACAGCCGTTCACTGAGGTGGGGGACATGCCTGATGAGGTGACGGAGGAGTGGGAGTCCACTTGCGCCTGTAAATACAAGCCGCTAATGAGATAGCAAAGGGCAGACATTCAGTAGGTATCAGGCAAATGAATGTGAAAAGTAAAAAGGAGGTCAAGGCAAATAGACACCCTTTTTAAGAAGCTGCCCACATACAGGCTGGCTGATGTTGCTCAAATAAGCAAGCTACTCTGAGACACTGCACAGCATGGGATTGAAAGAAAAATGAGGAAGGAGCCATGGAGGACATGCAATTTGGTGGGCAATGAGACAGGTGCAAAGAGCTGCCAAAAAAAAAAATCAGGAGTTAAGGTTGTGGAAGATGAGGAAAAGGAGTCTAAAGGATGAGCAGCGAACGGTATCAGATAAATTGAAGACACCACAACCAGTGGCTTTAGCTCGAGAAACTTGGAGGCCCGGGGGAGTAGGTGAGTGATCTCATGGAAGCTCAAAAGTTCTAGGATTTAAGGGTCCTCGAGTCAAACCAGCTAGGATCCAGGTGGGCAGCAACTGCAACATGCAAGTTCACGTTAGAAACTTCTAACCACAGCGGACTGCATTACTAGAGGAAGAGGAGGGATTACACGGGTATCAGCTCTGCCTCAAAGCAGGACATGACAGTGAAGACCGGCATGGGAAATGCGTTCAGAGGGCATTGCCTTAAACGCAGACTGGCCGGGCACACAACCTGGGCTCCCTGTGAGGTGTGACTGTGTACTCCCCTTCCCCTGTCAAGTGCAGAAGTGCTCTCCATCCAGCGGCTTAGAGCCAAGAGCAGCGGGGAAGCAGGGAATACTGGTATCCAGGTAACACTTAAAAGTGTCAATGGTGGTTAAGAACCAACACCAAATATTTGCATAAAGTGATACTTCATCTTTAAGAAGAAACAAAGAGAAAGGAAAATTCTTTATGCTAAGATGCCTGTTGTTTAGGCAAAGCCCCTGAAAGAGAGCAAGTTTTCGGAGCATATTAACGCGGATCAGGGCTTTATTACTGATCCCACATTATGTTTAAAGACAGTCATGTGTTCAGTTCAATGTGCTACAGCGGAAATTATAGTTTTAATTCTACTCTTACATTCTAGGTAAATTTGAGGTCAAAACAGTGATTCTATCATATTACTTACTTTTTAAAATGTTTACTTATTTTGAGTGAGAGAGAGAGAGAGAGAGAGAGAGAGAGCAAGAGTGGGCGGGCACAAATGCAAGCGGGGAAGATGGAGAGAGGGGGAAAGAGAGAATCCCAAGCAGGCTCTGCATTGTCAGTGCAGAGCCTGAGGCAGGGCTTGAACTCACAAACCATGAGATCATGACCTGAGCCAAAACCAAGAGTCAGATGCTTAACTGACTGAGTTACCTAGGTGCCCCCATCTTACCTATTTTTGTTGAATAAATACTGTTTCTGTTAATAATTACTATTCACACAAATATAAGATTCTATTTCAAAAGGCCATCTGGAGAGCAAAAAGCTCATATATTTAAGCCAAACAGAATTCAACGTTAGTCTATTTAGATGGCAAATGAGTCCTCTGTTTTTACTGCATCAGTTTCTCTAAACAATGTAGAGAGAACACAACTGAGTGAAATAATTCTTGTTAGAAACTTCAAACACCAACACATTTTCATATGTTATAAAAATCATGCCCTTGGTATTAAAGGAAAAAGTAAAATCTGTTCCATAAGTATTAAAAAAAAGTCTTCCTAATGACCTTTAAGTCTGGGATCTTGCATAAAAATACAAGAAAAACTAGGCTTCTACAAGCAGTCGATCTGTGTTTTCGTCTGAAATGAACCGTGCGGCACCGGCCACGGTGAACAAAGCGGGCAGATCTGCGGAGCTAACGTGGGCAAGGCAGGCTTGAGAGAGCTGCAGGCTTCGGCTCAAACATGGCTGGTGTCGCTACAGTTAAATACGACCTAACCTGGGGAAGGAAAATTATGTAAAGGCAATACTCTGGTCTCTGTATTTGGCTCATGCTGTTATTGGTAAGGCAAGACTCAAGGTATGGCAGACCCTGGCATTTAATTTGACCATTTGTGATTCATCTGAAAGGAGTCACACTTTATAGACTGCCCAGGTGAGCACAAATGTGAATGTCTCCCAGAGTAGGACTGGTATGAAGGGGAAGGTCGAGGGCACGAGGAGAGCCCGGCAGTCAAGGGCCTCACTTCCCGATCTCAGGAAGGTGCTCTGTTCTCAGTAACACCATGAAGGGGATGCTTTTCAGTTACGTTTTACTATGCTTCCCGGAGAAAATTATACCCCCAAGTAAATTTATGAATCTGGGGATTCATAGAAGACTCAGGAAGTATCCCTGATGAAAGTCATGAGTCGATTCTATATTGAAGTTTCTCTGAAACAGTAGCAAAACAGAGTTTCTCAAATAGGATCTTCTTCTGGTTGTGGCTCCAAGTGAAAACTTAAAAAAAGAAATACTGTGTTACTAAAAACGAGCAATGATGGGATAGGAAATCCAACTCTTTAAAAGCACACAAAGGAAGAATACCCAACCGGCACATATTTCAAAATGAACGTGAGCTAAGTAACCTGAATCTCCTGCATTTGTAGAGCTGAGATTTTACAGGTCACCTACATTCTCCATTGGAAGATCTGAAACATCAGTCCTGTGTCCTCAAGAACACCTGAAACTCAGAAGCCTTAGAGGTTACATCTCCCCGAAAACCACTGGCGGCCACTGCGCCTGCCCCTTTCATCTGTGGAGCCTGAGGGTGCCAGGGCCACCCCTATGGTCTTACAGGGAGAGCAGTCAGATCCCCCTCCCCCCCGGGACAGGGTGCTGGCTAAGGTGAACGGCAGACACAAGTACCCGCAGAAATAACTCTCGAACTCCGAAGAGCTCCATCTGGGTGATAATGCAGCTGACGCATCTCTAGCACTAAAATCTGCTTGCATCATAAGATGATAATTAGCTACAAAAAATATTTCCACTTTTGAGGTCAGGATGTTCAGCAACAAACTTTGGTTTCTGTTGCAGAAGTTAAATTCAACATGGAATCAAAACATATCCTGTTCTTTTCCTATATGGAATATTGTATAAGGAAATGAACACAAAACACTTTAACTTGTAAAAGTCTGATGGCTGTCCTGAAAGGGAAAGAAAATAGCCTAAGAGGGGTGAAAAAAAGGCCCTTCTCTAAACAATGATTTCCTAAGGCTCATCTTTCAAAACGTGGGCCAAACCATGAATTCCAGTTCACATACCCCTCGGGGACAGCCAAGTTTGGAATGTGTAGAACAAAGAGCTTATTCAGAGATCTCTTGGATGTTTTTCCTCCTCAAAAATGATGAAAGCAAGAGTCCAGATGGGAAAGTAGCCACTTTGGGACAGGAGTCTTTTATTGAGATAAAGAGTAAAGCTCTACAAATCACTCTCCAGGATTAAGTGAGCAATTTTAGAAAGACAACTAGTTTTGTTGGTTGGCGGTGGTAGTGGTAGTGGTGTTTATTTTTACATGTTATCCTGGTGTTTCTGAACTAGTGACAATGTTTTATGCAGTAGTTCAAAAGTTAGACGTAAGATAAAAGACATCATAATGTGGTTTTTAAAACCTCTAGCTTTCTGGGGCGCCTGGGTGGTTCAGTCCGTTAAGCGTGACTTCGTCTCAGGTCATGATCTCCCAGGTTGCAGGTTCGAGCCCCATGTCGGGCTCTGTGCTGACAGTTTGGAGCCTGGAGCCTGCTTCGGATTCTGTGTGTGTCTCTCTCTCTGCCCCTCCCCAGCTCATGCTGTCTCTGTCTCTCTCAAAATTAAATAAACATTAAAAAAATGTTAACAAACAAACAAACAAAAAAGCCCTTCAGCTTTTCTGCTCCCAATCTGAATCAATCAATGACTACGCCAGCATAGCTGGGGCCCGTTTTCCTTGGCACTCCGTTCCCGCTGGATGTGGTTTCCACTGCTTAACGGAGCCAGACTCACGTTTGGCTCCCACCTTCCTTCTGCCCCACACAGCTCCTGGAACAGAGACATATCCCCAGCTCTGGGATTCCTGACCCCTCTCCAGTGCGAGGGCCACAGAAACATCCCAAGATGTGATCAAGACAAGCAGAAGTGCTGAAGAAAGGGCAGTGGACAGAAAGAAGTTGGCTTCTTCTAGTGGGCGACTAAGAGCTTACTGCATTACAACTGTCTCCTTCATCAGCATAGGTAGTGCACAGCGCTATTATTTAAAATTTTTACCATATTTTTTTTTTGTTTGTTTATTTATTTTGAGAGAGGGAGAGAGAGAATCTCAAGCAGGCTCTAGGCTGTCAGCACAGAACCCTGTGGGGGTTCGATATTACAGACCATGAGATGATGACCAGAGCCAATATGGAGTTAGATGCTTAACCGACTGAGTCACCCAGGTGCTACTAAAATTTTTACAAGCTTTATTAACAAAGTGACACAGACACCCAACAAAACACCTGCATTCTTTTGCTACTATCCTATCACTTCTCCCCAAGAGTCAAAGGCTGTCAAAGATGATAATATGGCCAATGTCACCTCAGTGAATCCGCCAAGTTCTAATCCATCATAGCCATAAAGTGTGCAGTGACGGTTTTTGTTGCTATCACGTGGAGATGAAGAGGCAAAGCACAGATACCATGACTCGGAGCTGAGGGCTTGCTGGAATATATCCTCTTTCATCTTTACGGCTTTGGAACGCTACCGTGCTTGGAAAGCCACCAGATGCATGCATCTGCTGCAATTCCTGATTTCTAGTAAACTACGGGAAGACCTAACATTAGCGCTAGTGGGTCTGGTGTCCTCAGATCTGGCGCAGAGACTCAGAACAAACCTCGGAAGGTGCACTCACCGCCTCTCCAGGGGGCGCCCATCACTGGAGATGCTTCGAGGGATGTTGGCGGCTCTTTCTGGAGGAGGCATCTTCCCGTCTCCTTTGCCAGCATTCAGTCTCGAGGTCATAGGACTCTGCACCTGGGAGGGGACCTGGGTTGGGTGAGGCCCCTTGTTGGCATTCCTCTGCCATTTGTTATTATTTCGGAAGGGAAACTTGAATTCGTAGGAAACCCCTTCATTCATTTTGTATTCCATCACTGGCATGCGGTATGTTTCAGAGCAACTCCTGTTAGGGACACAGAAAGAAGAAAAATTAATATTGCTTCTTTTTGTGGGTGGAACCACACTGATTCTCATTAACAGTTGAAATGGATCAAATGCTTCATCCTTTGTTTCAAACCGTCTTTTAATCACTGGGCCCTATAATTACTGCCCTTTCAAAAACCAGAATGCTGGGAGGTACCACACTTGTGTATTTTCCTTTGCTCCGTCTCAACTATTAAGTCTGAGGCAGGGAGTCTTGAAAAACACAGCGGGACCCACAGTCACCGCGGCGGGGGGAAGGGGCGGGTACGGGCAGAGTCAGGACCCAGGCCTGAGCAGGCGATGCGGCCAGGTGGGCACAACTGGGACTCCGAGGAAACAAGCAGCTTTGCGCCCCCTGCATTGAGTGCCATGACCAGGGACCCAGAAAGGTAGTAGATTTGTTGAGATCCTAATAAGTGGGGATACATTTTGAAATCCAAACTGAGGGCCAAATTTAGTTCTGAAGGAGTGGGAAAAAGCTAATTGTAGAAATTCTATAATTATCAAATCACCAGAGAACAAAGCATAATCTGAAATTGGACTCCCCGCCCAGCAACCCAAAAGCCAGAAATGTCCCACAGTAGGCTGTCCCCTGAGTAAAATTCACGTCAGGCTAAAATACCTTCTAGTGCTTTAGCCCCTTTTCTGTGCTACCATCCCCACCTCCAAACCTCAGGAAATGTGGAATCCACTGTCCATTCCCTCTACCCAAACAACCAAGGGAGGTTCAGCCCATTATTAATTTGACTGACAAATTAACTGAAAAAAACCTATGCCCACTGAAACCTATGTCTATAAAAAAAATAGGCACACTGTGCATTTGAATTTCATTACTAAGTGAAAAAAATGACTCTTCTGCTTAAAGGAATTTCAGAGATTGAGAAGCAGGTGGGGAGCCCGGAAAAGGAAGGGTTAAGAGTGACTAGGAAACATTTCAGAGGAAGAGAAAGGAGAGAGTCCAGGCAGTGCTGTCTGCTAGAGACATAATGTGAGCCGGCAGCCACGTGAGAAAAGTAAAAGGGAGCAGGTGAAATGAATTTAATAATATATTTTTATGAAGCCCAATATATCTAAGATGCTATCATTTGAACATGTAATCCACAAATATTAAAAAATGAACAATGAGATGTACACTCATCAAAATTTGGTGTGTATTTCAGAAGTTCAGCACTTCTCACTTTGGACTGGCC
This sequence comes from Crocuta crocuta, assembly GCF_008692635.1. Taxonomy (NCBI): domain Eukaryota; kingdom Metazoa; phylum Chordata; class Mammalia; order Carnivora; family Hyaenidae; genus Crocuta; species Crocuta crocuta. The sequence continues at coordinate 9,619,212 of NW_027551569.1, forward strand.
TCGTTACATGGGTCCCTTGGCCACGGCGACTTGTGGCTCCTCACCACGCAGCACAGGTCTGAAGGCTGGGTCTTGACTTGGGAAATGGGTTTGTACGGTGGGTGCATAACGCCAGTGGAAGGCGCCGCTCTCTCAGGACCTAGTCTATGTGTCTCGGGCACGACTCCTGGGGTTTCTAACATGTACCCCGCGATGTGCCCTCTCCCATGTCCCCATGAGAGGCACGACTTTTAGGAAGGGCTGCTGCTTCTTCCTTTTTTATTTTTAAAATGTTTTTTTATTTATTCATTAAAAAAAAATTTTTTTTTAATGTTTATTTTTGAGACAGAGAGAGACAGAGCATGAACAGGGGAGGGGCAGAGAAAGAGGGAGACAGAATCTAAAGCAGGCTCCAGGCTCTGAGCTGTCAGCACAGAGCCCGACGTGGCTCAAACCCACAAACTGTGACATCATTACCTCAGCGAAGTTCGACGCTCAACTGACTCGGCCACCTAGGTACCCCAAGAAGGGCTGCTTTTGAGGTGCATGCATTTGCTGGGGTCCCTGCCTGCTCAGTCTCAGCCCAAATCTCCAAGCAGCATCTTTTATTACAATTCTCTTACCACTTCTCCTGACTCCCCAAAAGTCCAAGTCAACCTTAATCTGACCCTCCACCCAAGGTTCCACTGTACCCCTTAGAAGCTTCAATGACAGTGGCTTTCAAACTTTTTGGACCACAAGCCCCATAAGAAATACATTTTACACTGTGATGCAGCACCACCACACACACACATACTCTTCCATTCTGCTGCTGTATTGTGTTAATCCTTTTCATTAAAGAAACACACTGAACGCAGCCTACAAAATGGATTTCATGATCTACTTAAGAGTTACAACCTGTGGTTCACAAAACACTGCTTTATGGCACATCTGACATGACTTTTAACAGCTAATGACTTCTTATGTAATAAACCTTTTCTCTGATAGGAGGGGACGGCACCTCAGGTTTTGACATGATTTCTAGCTTTGATTCTCATCTCTCTGACAAAAAAGCTGCAATACTTTTTTGATTCTTCAGAGAGGTATTACTGTAGTATGGCTTGAAGTCTTGCATTTCTGACTAAATATGGCATATTATGTCTTATGCTCTGGTCTATGAATATAACGTGAGAATGTTACAGCTTGCAAAAGGGGTGTTAATAAAAATAGGCAATAACCCCTGGGAAAATTTCCCTCCACCTCAAAATCAGGACTAGCTTTTGCTTCACCTCAGCAGTGGCCTGTTTCACTTGTAAACTCAATGGATCATATCACTATATTATATATATAAAATATTTTTCTGTTGGGTGCCAACAACCTTCACGTGCATAGAACATCACCCTTGTGTGTCCTGGGCACTAGCTTTTCAAAAATCCCCCTGGAGGTCATGTTTTCTCTTCACCATACCCCACCCCTCCAAGAGATCCTCCTGTCGAGTTTTAATTGTGTGGTACTTTATATGCACCTTTACAGGTACAGGCTGCCTCAAGTCCACATTGCATCAAGGCTGATAATAATAAATAAGGATAACAGAAACAATAATAACATACTATGAAATGGACAAGTTGCTTTCGTTGTTTGGGCCTTAGCTTCTTTGGGAAATGAAAGCGTTGGAACTGGTAATTGCTAAACTTTCTTCTAGTTCATAAACTGTTTAAAACGGTCTGTTAAGCTACATAACACTTAATATTAACACTGGTTACAAGACCCCAAAGATTTTACCTTCTCTATAGTCTCCATTTCATTTCTACCACTCCTACTAACACATAGCTAGAACGGTAACACATTCTGCACGGTTGATAATGACAGAATGCAGGATGATAGAGCCTAAGCAGGGAGAGAAGACTCACTCGTAGGAAACGAAAGACAATGGATTCACAATGCTCAACCTCGACCAAGTCACCATGTCTAACTGCCTTCCAAGGTGAACAGACACCCACTAGCTTCCCATTGCTTACTTATCTCTGAAAATATAAAAATGATACATGGAATCAAGAAGTGGGCAGAATACTGAAGAATGAAGATAAAAGCCAGCTTTTTGTGACACACATAAAAAATTCAAGAGGATTTTTATTATGACATTCAGTAAAATGTGGTGTTGAACAGTAACTGACACTGATCAGGGGCCAGGCACTAATCTGGCTGCCCTACAACAGTAGGCACCACTCCTGTCCCTATTTAGGAGATGAGGAAATGGAGGCCTGGAGAGATCAATCTGCCCAAGATTATACAGCCAGGAAGTGGCAGAGCCGGGATATGAACTCAAGAATTAACTGGGGTGCCTGGGTGGCTCATTTCGTCAAGTGTCCACTTCAGCTCGGGTCACGATCTCATGGTTTGGGGCTTTGAGCCCCGCGTTGGGCTCTGTGCTAACAGCTCAGAACCTGGAGCGTGCTTCAGATTCTGTGTCTTCCTCTCTCTCTCTGCTCCTCCCCCCTCTCATGCTCTGTCTCTCTCTCAAAAATCTTAAAAAAAAAAAAAAAAAAGAGTTAACCGACATGGGGGTCAGCCTTATGTTCCCAAACTTCTTCACTTCAAGTGACTACTGCATTTCACTCAAGGCACAGTCAGTGACAAAATGGAAATCTCAGCAGCCTTTAAAGAGCTATGGGCCACCACACAAACTGCAATTTCAGTATTTCAGGGCTAAGAGACACATGGCAAGATGCCGAAACCCTGTTGGATGAAAAGCCACTCCTTCTCCTTACTTTTTCAGACTTTTTATTCTTTCTTTGTCTCTTAGTTTCTGATTACCCATCAGTCTCTCCTATTTCTCTTAAACACGAAAAGCACAGATGGAGAAGCCATCGCATGGCACACCCAACAGAGTGTCACAGCACTGGACTCTTGAATCAGCAGAGTCACATGTCTTGAGGACAGCCAGGTCCCTAATGAGCCATGGGATTTTCGTTTGGGAAAAATGCTCAGCCTCTTTGCACCCAAGCTCCTTGCCTGAAAACTGAGAGATCTGAACCAGATGAACTCTTACAGCCTTTCTGGTTCCAAAGCAGAAGGCCTTTGCACTTTGAAGTACTTGTGTTTTAAAATTGAGACAAATCGTGACCCAGTTTATTTAAAAGGGAATTTGGTCCTTTTATGTAATTTGTTTGTTTTCAGCTCTTCCTCCTGAATGGTCCTTGATTGCTTTCCTCAAAAGCTGCAGGCCGGGGGTCCATGACAGAATGAAGGTCCACCACTCCCACAACACCATTCACGACATCGGGATTAAATGTGGGTGAAAACTGTCAATGGGGTGTTTTTCCTCTTGGCAACGCAATGGCTGCTGAGGATTCAGAGGCCGCAGACCTCAGCAGATTAACGTGCGGGTCTGGGTTCGGGTCCCGGCTCCCGCAGTCCGGAACCAGGGGCGGCTGTGGGGTGAGGGGCCCTCCTAAAGTCTGACGCTGGCTCCCTGGGAGGCTTTCTGGAGGAGTCTGTGGATAAGCGCCACACCTCTTCTGCCTGGTGCCTGCAGCAGGCAGCCCTTCAGCTGGTCCTGGCGGCCCATGGCAGCTACGGAGCCTCTTCAGGCCTCCTCCTCACTGTTTTAATGGAAATAAAGGCTTGTTTTTTTTTTTTAAATACCCAATACATAGTAGGAGCTCAGGAATTTTGCTCTACTTCTCCTGTCCTTTCTTCTCTTAAAAAAACCCTTTCGTTTGAAAGCAATTCATAGAGCATCTGCCCGTGTCCTAAGAACAGGGAAAAGAGCCTGATTTTACTTTTATTATTGGAGCTCCACTTTGCTGTTAAACTGTCTTTTCCATTAATACAAAAGACCCGTCTTTTCACAGCTAAGGACTCTCCCATGTGAATACACGCGGGTGACTGTGTACAATCACCACACCAGGTACCCAAGAAGCAGGCAGCTGAGGGGCAGCGGGGCTGGGGTTTGGGGTGCCTGGGGGAGGCCTGTTCCGCCTCACGCTGGAGCTGCAGTAACAGCTGACAAAGGAGAGAGTGACTAGTCAAAGAACAGAGTAATTAGTTGCTAGGAAAACAGCAGTGGGAGTGTGAAGTGGAGGAGAAGTGGAGGAGAAGAGAAAAATGACAGAAGAGCATTATCTTATTTTGTTGAAAATTACAGCAAGGTGCTAAGGCTTCAGCTGTTCCCTTGAAGTTGTTTCTAAAGGAGGGAAGGGGAAAGCGGGGCTTTCAGTCCTCCAGAGGCATCAATGGCGCCATTTCACACCTGCCCAGGTGTGACTGTGGCTTTCCGGAGGGAAACTGTAGTGCAACGCACAGGCTGTGCTTCCCAGGCAAGGGGTTATGCGGTGTGCTGATCCTGCAACCAAGCCTCCTCATCCCTCACCCTCATGGGGGCAGACTCCTAGCACCTTTCTGTCCTGTAACCCCGGCTCCGCTGGCTAGAAGTGGCACTGAATGACTCAGTGGCAGCACTGGAAGATTAAGACAAACACTGCTCATTCACTGAGGGGCGTGCGGGAGCCAGTCTGTCCTGGCTTGTGAGAGTGGACTGTGAGCATCCATTCCACTCTGCGTTCAGGGGCTCATGCCAGTAGCTTGACATGGACCACAGATGCAGGATCTACACCATGGGAACCCGCAATGCTACAAATCAATGGTCCTGTCCTCAACAGAAAGCCAGGGTACCAACAGATCCCTGTGTAAAAACCGGACCTGTGACCCCAGCATACAGAGTAGTAGTTAAGAGCTTGGATTCTGGAGTGAAACTTAAACTTGCCAGATGAGCTCAGGAAGCTACTAACCTCCCTGCGTCTTGGTTTCTTTAAATAGGAATAATATTAATACTCATAAAGTAGTTATAGGGATTAAAGGCGCTAATCCATGTAAAAGTGTTTTTTCTAGGATGTGGCACGTTAAATTCTAGGCAAATGTTAGTTGTTTTTACCAACATAGCACAGACTTATCTAGCTTAGCATATTGCTGTAGATAAACCACCTCCTACCCCAGGCCTATCTCTCCAGGGCCAGGCGTTCTGACCCATCCTTTCAGTAACCACCGCTCACAATTCAATGTCAGCAATGTTGCCCATTCCATCCAGTTCATCACATACTCACACTCGTGTACACCTATTTCCCTGCCCCCGCCCCCAAACTGGGGAGCCTAGAAGCCAGGGCAAAGGCCTCTGAACAGACAAGATGGTGCCACACCATCTATAGACTCATTCTGGGAACATTAGTTCTCAGTCCGGCGTCTTTTAACTCTGTATTGTGGTGTAATTAAGGTTGAGAAGTTACAAAGCTTGGTTATCTTCTCCAGTTTACAGCTGCCTGTTCAGAAGCAATCAAGTAGACAATGTGAAGGAGAGACCAAGGGACAGAAGACAGAGCAGCCAGAAGAGAAGTATAGCTGGAGAGCGCTATAAAGACCCAACCACCATTTCCGCCCACCTCCAGGGTCATTCCTGAATCGTAGTTCAGCAAAATGCTTAACATTAATGATGATGTGCCTGAGGGAACCAGAAAAGACCTTAACTAAGGCAGGGTATATGTTTCAGAATAACTCCCCCAACCCTCCAAAATAGCTAAAATACAATGTTCTGTATAGATACTTCAGTTTCCAGAGAAATCCAGGCATCTAATAGGGAGCATTTCTTAAAACCATTAGAGAGTTCACCATATTCTGACACAGGCACCCGGCCTCTGGCCATCGAGACAGTAAGCAGGATTCAGAAATGCCAGTGAGTGCGGTGTCGTCTGGGACACTTGATTTGAAGAACTGAAGTACATTCAGGTTGTCATTGCTGCTTACTTTTTAAAGGACACAAATAACCCATCATAGCTGTTTATACTTTCTACCATCTCTTGTGCATAAATCTTTTGAGAGAGCTCAGGTGTGGGACAGGTTTGGGGGGCGGGGAGGTTAAGGATGTTGTACTGGCTTTGGAAGGCCTAAGTACTAATTGCCAAAGCTTAAGAGAAACTCTCAGAAAATAATGGCTGAAAGCAAATTAGCAGATTGAAAAAAACTAGTAAAGATAACATGGACATGCCCAATAGAGAAAAAAAAAAAAAAACAGTTGATTAAATCTGTTCCATCAAGAAACCTCCCTAGAGGCCAAGAAATTAAATTTTCAAGAAGGCTGCAGGCCAAGCAGGAGCTGGGAGGGGCAGGGAGCCCCCGGGATTCCCTCTGTGAAAGGCTGGGATTAAACTGCCAAAGCATCATCAGGTCATTTGAGGCCGATTCCGGCCACACAGAGGCAGTTAAGCAAACACCTGCTATGTCACGTCCGGGGTTCCAGGCTGAGTGCAGGGGTCCAAACGGCACTCCGAATTTTGGACAGAAAGTAGAACGAGAGTGTCACGGAACATAAAACCAAAACGCCTGACGGTCTGTGCTGCTCAGGGTCTTCTAACAGTAAGTGCTCAACGTTTCTGAGCTACGGGCGCAGGATGTTTAAGATGGGTATTACCAGACCTCTCTATCTGTAATGGCACCTTTCTAAATCCACAGGTGTAAATCCTGGGCACGGTCCAAGTTAGTCCCTCTTCCTGGCTGCTGCTGACACACGCTGAAAGGGGGCTATGTATGCCCCGAGCCGGACTTTCCCCGCAACTTTGAGCGCCGCGTGTAAGCCAGCACGCTTCACAGCAGCCCCCTTCCCCACCCGCCAGGAGAGGATGTTCTACGTGGTGCATAAACACGACCGTGGAATCCCGGGTTCACAGCTGCCGACTCAGACCTACCTCCGCGGGGTGCAGTCGTCATGTGGGGGGATGATGACAACCTTCACCGTGACAGATGTTCTCAGGAGGTCGATCATCTGCTCATGGCTCAGGGTGGCCACGGCCACCTTGCAGATCTCCACCAGCCGGCTGCCCTGCCTCAGCCCTGCCTGCCAGGCGTAGCCATAGGGCTCCACGTCGGCCACGATGCCCTCGTAGTTGACATGGAAGCCAAGCTGGCCTAGCCCGTTCCTTCGCAGAGTCATCTCCACCGACTCACAACCTTTTGACACAAACTAGACAAGGAAACAGAAGGCATCATGGTTCAGCGCCATAGGGTGTTAAGTGGCGGACAGGGGACTTGGAAAACACTGCATGTGGGGTTATTTCTGAACACCCTGCTGCTGGCTGAGGGGCGGTGTGGTTATTTCCTCTTCACTACCCTCCATTCATCAGGCCAGAAAGAACATACTTGTTGCCTCCAAAGAACTCAATGACTTCAGTGAACTGACAAGGAAACCCTCTCACTGAGACCCACAGGGAGCTGGCAGCTAAGAGAGACTGTATTTTGCCACTCACTTCGCCCTTAAGAAATTCCAGGCAGCACAGACACCCAATCGGACAATTCTTCTCGACAACTAAGCAGACTGGCTGGGCTACTCCCGTCAGCCATCAGGGCAGTGGGACCAGGTCACACTAAATGGTTTCCAACCCAAACGCACAGCAAACGGGTCTTCTCCCACTTGTTCTACTTCTCCTTTTGAAAAATGAAGGAAGACAAGGGTGATATAAACTCTGGGTCGCCTCAGATCACCAGCGAGTCTTCAGAGGAGCGAATAAAATAGCACCCACTTCAGCAACTTGCTTCTAGTCTGTACTGGAAGCTTTAGGAGAGGGACATCGACTGTAGGTCAGCGGAAGGAAAAGACTCACCTGCAACCTCTTTACAATCTCCTTGATATCCTCGTTATTAATTAAACTCTCCACTGAAACACACTCTCCTCGCTCGTAGAAGATTTTGAGGCTGGTGTCAGTCGAGGTCCACCCTATCACATCTCTGCAGGAACAGTTGAAAACCACACTCTTTGTCTCCTGCTCGATGAGGACGATGAATTCGTTGGAGATCCCCAACAGGCAGTCTATCTCCATAGCCGTGTTGTAGTCTTTGGCCCGCACGGCCCACACAATGGCCCCCATGCTACTGAGCTCGGCTCCCGGGTATGGCTTAGACTTCTCCTTCTTCTTGGAAGCCAGAGAGATGAATGGGAACTTGCCAGATGGGTCAATTGGGGTGTTGGTGACATTCTTTTCTGCCAGATCTTTCAGGTATTCCTGGCGGGTCCGAGTTGCCATGGCCCGAAACTTTTCTGATTTATGAGCAGCGTTTTCTGCGTTAATCACTTTGGCCAAAAGGAAGTCCCTGAACACATTTGACTTAGGGAAAGTGACCCCTTTGGGGATAGGAGGTCCAAAGGAAGGCACGTCTCTGGACCTGGTGACGGCAACACTATGAGACAAAGCAAAGGTGAGAGAGCAGCGTCAGTCTCTGTAGCCTCGTGGCACAAGAATAAAATACGCTTTCTCAAAGACAAAGACATCCATCAGGAGGAAGCTGTCACTGTCCAACAAGAAACAGTACACATTTCTATCTAATAGGAACACACTTTCCCATTCAACCAGTTAGGATTTAGAGAAAATCAACTTTTCTGTAGGGCAAAAAACGTCCAAAGGCTTAGAGTAAGAAAGTATTTCCTTTCATTAACAGATAGTAAACCAAACATAACCCCATGAAGAAAATGTTCACTATAATATTCTATCTTTAAATACCTACTGATTATTTCCAAGCAGTGGTTATTATAATCAGCGTAACCCTTTAGAACAAGCATAGATTTTGTAATAACACAAATGTGGTCTCCACTTTAGACGTGATGCCTATATATGCAGACAGCTTGTAGTGAAAAATATCCAAAGACTCAGGACATTAAAAAAAAAAAAAAGGATTAGATTTAAAAAAATTCAACAAACATTACTGTTGGCCTATGCAACCAGACCAAAAAGCATAATTTTAAAATGAAAATTGAAATTTCAGTAAGTATTAGAATGATTACGATTTCTATAGTAATAGCAACCATGCTTTAAAATTGTTATTTTGGGAGCATCAACGTGGCTCAGTCGGTTAAGCATCCGACTTTGGCTCAGGTCAGGATCTCACGGCTCGGAGGTACAAGCCGTGCATAGGGCTCTGTGCTGACAGTTCAGAACCTGGGCCTGCTTCATATTCTGTGTCTCCCTCTCTCTCTGCCCTTCCCCTACCCACCTGCTCACATTGTCTCTCTCTCAAAAATAAACATTAAAAAAATTTTCTTAAAATTATATTTTTAAGATGAGCTGTTCTTTGGTCCACTTTCTCTACATTTGGTATTTGATACTAATAATTATTTGTGAGGAAAATATTTTCCTTTTCCTCTTCCTTTAAGCAATATCAACTTGAGAAATCCTGCCCCAATCACTTCTACTACATAATATTGCTAAAATTGGTCCCAAGATAAGGACCATATGAGCATCTGTAGTAACCCATTATTTTTAATCTCAAAAATATTTTCCCTTTCCTCTTCCTTTAAGCAAGATCAATTTGAGAAATCCTGTCCCAATCACTTCTACTGCATAATATTGCTAAAATTGGGCCTAAGATAAGGACCATATGAGCATCTGTAATAACCTATTATTTTTAATCTCAAAAGGAAAAAAAATCAAGTTTTTCCTAAAATGGTAACAACAGAAGTTAAATGGAAACAGAAAGGCTGTGTGTTTTCCATCATGTTCTCACAGATCTCATTCTAGGATCTTAGTAAAGTTTGAGAGGGCTGGAAATGATGATTCTAACAGAGCAAACATCTCTCCTTTCCAATCATCTAATTATTTAAAAGTAAGTCCATTATGCAACTGTACCAAGTATTAGGGCAGCAACACAAAATGCTTTTCCTGAATTTCCAGAATGGAAAAGTCATAATCAGAGAGTGTACATCTTGCAAAGTAAATCGAAGAACTCTTCTTTCATTACTATTTTTGTTTTAAGAAGGGTTTACTTTAAGGTATTTAGCTTTGTTTCTCAAAAAATGATTATTTCTTGTGACAATAGGCAAAATAAATAAAAATCAGGAGTCTCAGGACAGACGGTAACTGTTTTGTCAGAAGATGTCATGGAATGGCCTATTTGCTGGTTATTATTATTTTTTTTTTAAGACTATTTAGTTCACTTCATGACAAAGAAAGGTGGGCAGCAACACTCCCTTTTCTGACTGGAAGAGAGAATCCACAGAAACCTCCGTATGCATGACAGCCTAACTGTGCCAGCACCAGAAAGGCAATTTTTCTCCATCTAGTGTGACCTGCCTGGCTTCGATGCTGACAGCTGTATAATTTTAATGTGATCATTTTTTTACAAGTCAAGCCAAAGATGCTAAAATCCAGATATGCTAGCTTTTCTAAGGGGAATCCTGTAAGGATCCAGAAATACTCATTTTTAAACTGGCGATTTCTCCTGTTGCTAATTTCACTTCAATTGTTACTCTTTCTCGAGAAGCAGCTGGGGTTTTCTTTTAAGCAAAAGGAGAGGAAACTGCTGACCAGGGGGCACCAATTGAGCACCACCTATCCAGTGTGCCCCTTACACTTACTTAAGGTCTCCTACAGATTTATTTATTAACTGTTAAAACTTTAGACGAACATATACTGAAAACCCAGTGATAATTAGAAGCCTCTAGAATGAACTATCAGGGAAAGAACTGAATCCTGAACATACAATTATCAATGAATCATCATGGTAGGGAGGTAAATGACACAGGCACTAAAATCAGCTTCACATCATTAGAAACAGAACCCTTACAGAAGATGAGGAAGATGATACCCTGGGATGCTTTTTTAAAACAAAGGGTTTCATTTTGGGTTCATCTAACTTCAAGGTTTTCTACAAAGTTAAAGGCTCATTAATTTAGATGCCACAGATTCTGAACTCTTGATAATAAGGCCTGCTTTAAGCTCAGCAGAAAGAGTATTTTTGCCTCATAAGAAACCTTTCAAGAACTTCAGTTTGCTATATATAGATACTTGAGATGTATTAATTATAAATCGTTCTTGCTATTTTTAAAAGCAGATTCCAAAGGGCTTTTGGACATGCGTTAGCCTCATAGGCAATACTGTATCACCTCAGAAATAATGCATTCTGTACAATCACAGCCATGCCTTACGTGCTTGGCTAGGGTGGGTTACCCAGCAGCCACGAGCTCAGAGGCTGAAGCAATTATGGAAATGTCTGGATGGGAACACAGAGAATTCAGTGTTCCTCAAACTGTCAATAAAATCTTGAGTGTCATTTTAAAATTCATCTTGAATCTGCATTCTACTGAGGAGTATCTGTGTTTGTTTTAACACACAAACACGTTCTGGCCCTTAAGCCTTGGGAGTAGGACTGAAGGCCTAGGAAGGTATCCTGTGGTTTCCTGATGTTTGGCCTACCCCTGAACCTCCATTTGAGTGGCTAGTAGGAGTTCTTCACCTCTCCCAGAAACAGACTCTGAGAAGTAAACTGATGTGCCCGAGCCTCTCCCAGAGAGCCAGGACTGGAATTCAAGCTTCTGGATGCCAGCCTCGTGCTCTGTGACAAGACCACACTATTCCCCCTAAAGGAACATTTTTAAATCTCCCACTCTTGAGGTGCCTGCAAAAGGGACCATCCGCAAGAGTCACAGGGCTGAAGAGACCACCATTAGCTGGGCTTCGTGGCATAAGGGACCATCCACAAGAGTCACAGCGCTGAAGAGACCACCATTAGGCTGGGCTTCGTGGCATTTGCTGGCATCAAAGACCCTGGGTAAAGTAGCAGATCTGGACACCCAAAGCCAGTTTCAAGATGGTACACAGGAATGTTCCAGAGACATCTGAACTGAAGTCTCGATGGAACAAAGTGAGAAGACAACAATGCTTGGATTTCTGAAGCACCATGGAAATTGCAATAAACAATTCTAACTCCAAATTTAGAAGGAAAAGGACTCAACATCAAAATGGTAGAGGGAGGTTTCCCCTTCTTTGAGCGGATCAGACTGGCAGCTTGGGGAGCTCTCCGAGAAAGCAGGCCGGGGCAAAGGACAGGAACGCTCAGCGGCAGAACAAGTGTGTGT
>NW_027551569.1:9631422-9654940 GCF_008692635.1 Crocuta crocuta
AGTAGGATCCATTCCCCCATGCTCACGGGGCCCCTACTGAGTGTCAGGCAGTGCTCACAATGAGGATCAAGGAGGAGAGGTCCCAGGCTCAGCCCTCCAGCAGCTCCAAGTCTAGTGCGGCTACATCCGGTGGTTTGAGGGCTCTTGTGGGAGGTGTGGGGTGCTACTGCAGACACTTAAGAAAGACACGTACCTAATTCTGGGAGGTCAGGGGAGCCCTCCCAGAGAAAAGAAAAGCAAGAATTGGTCAGACGAAGGAGGGGCAAGGGTGTGTAGGAAGAGGCACGCCTGCCCTGGGGAGCAGCAAGTATGGGGGTGGGGAAACACGGTGTGTTCTGGGTGCTGTAAGCAGCCCCGGGGCTCCGGTGGCAGGGGTGGGGAGGAGAATCAGCAGAGGCCCCAGTGGAGGCAGAGAGTGGAAAGGCCAGACCTGAAGGACCCGGTGCATTAGACTGTACACCAGACAGTCTGAACTTCTCCCCAGAGGTTTTTAAACACCAAGAGTGACATATTCAGGTTTTCGTCTCCAAAAGGTCAACTACACTGGACAATAGGGATGCTGACTGTGGCTTGAGATGGACCTTCTGAAAGAAATTTCTACCGCCTGACCCATTTTGATTTTTTTCCCTCCTAGCTGAAGCTTGCATATTTACTGATTTTTATTCAGGAAAAGAAGGGCGTGCACATTTAATATGCACACACCACACTCCCTGCCTACCCGAGATACTTACTTATGGGATTTCAAGTAGTTGTCAAGCAACCTTCCACTCTACAGAAAGGGAAATTCAAGATCTGAGAGATTTGACAATCTGGTCTGATTCCAAGTACTTTCTGCACTGTGTCATACTACCACCGTTCAGCATTTATTATGTCTTAACCTCTGAATATGGAAATCTTTGAGAAGAGAAACCTATGTTTCTACCTTTCGAAACAACCTTACTGACCACAATTTAACACTTGTTTTGAAGGCTCAGGTCATTATAACCACTTACAACTACACTAATTTTAAAACTAATAATAATTCTTTAATGTCATCAATTAGTGAGTCAATGGTCCAATGCTCAGTTAAGATGTCCTAAATTTTTTTAAATCCTTTTATCTAAAATGGGTCCAAATAAGGCCCACACACTGCAATTAATTTTGTCTTCATTTTTTAAAAATTCTGTTAATCACCCTCCTCTTCTCTCATTTTCTTGCATTTANGTTTAAGATGTCCTAAATTTTTTTAAACCCTTTTATCTAAAATGGGTCCAAATAAGGCCCACACACTGCAATTAATTTTGTCTTCATTTTTTAAAAATTCTGTTAATCACCTCCTCTTCTCTCATTTTCTTGCATTTATGTGTTAAGGAAATTGGGCTGTCACACAGAGTTGCCTGGAGTCTGAGTTTTGGTGAATACAGGCATGCTCTTCTGTCTCATGTATTTCCTGTAAATTGCCTCCTCCAGAGGTTTGATCAGATTTAGGTTCAATGGTGGAGGAGGGTGTGTGTGTGGGGGGGGGGAGGGGAACAAGACTAATTCATAGGTGCAGTTGTAGCCTTCCATTATGAGACATGCGTTTGTCTCTCTTTGTGATATCCGCAATCTTTGAAGATCAATGCCTAGGTCTATTAATTCGTGAGTTGCTAAAAAACGTTGGGAAAAAAATCTTACACTGTGTTTTTACAAAGTGAGGCCCTCAAGGGTGAGTTCAGTATATTTGGTCCTTTGTTTCCAAACCAAATGACCTCAGCCTGCTGTGCTTACTGGATTTATACCTTTGATGTGAAGAGTTTTTCTACATCTTAGGAAACACTTGGTGATGTTTCAGCACATCCTTGTCACTGAACAGTTCTTCATCTTTTTGATTTGTTGCTTCTGATCTGCTCTATCAACCAGGAGCAGATAATTAAGCTCAGTGTAATGATACAAATAAAATAAGAAACCAGGGGTTCTCTTATCAGGTACAAGCATAAGCTTTGGTACAGGCTTAGTGATTAATTTCTGAGTTCTTGGCTTTGTCTACTGTTCAAGGTTAACTGGTCTCTGGAATTAGTTTGAAATAGTCAATTTTTCTTATTAGAAATTATAAACTTTCTAGTCTCCAGGGAGATAGCACATCCATTATTCAGGACCTCATTTCCTTATCTACCATAGGATTTTTCTCTCGTTGTTCCCCTATTATATCCCAGGGCCTAGAACAGTGCCTGGCACACACATAAGCATTGTAAAGAGCTGGTGAAAATAAATGAACAAGTTCCAAACTTGTCTTTTTGTATACAAATGATCTGGCATGGTGACATTGGGTGAATTCCCCTGAAACTCCTTAGACCATGCTACTAGATGCCCGAGCCTTTGGATTGCCCAGCGTTCCAAAGGGCTCCACTGCCTCGTAACCCCATCTACAGCAGCACTTTCTTGCTTCACCCGCTGCCCTCCTTCCTGTCTCCACTCCTGTATACACCACTGGCCACTCCTAGAATTATCTCTGTTCTCCTCACTGAATTTCCTCCATCTATGCTCTAAAACTCACGGCAAATCTCATTTTGTCAGTTACATTCCTTGTATCTTCAGCCTGGACTGACCCCACCCTTCTCCACCCTGTCACAGCAAGAATCTTCTTTGAGAAAACACCTTTTGTTCTTTCCTCAGCACATGTACGGAGATGTCAATAGGTAAATGTGAGTGTTCACTAGGGAGAAAGTTCAGAACGAGAGATTCTCGATGATAAAAAATATTTTAATCCCTCTAACTGTTATCACTCAGGGTTAGAGTTAAGTTAGATTTCAATCTAATTTAGGAGAAATCAATACAGCTCTAAACTTTTCAACCAAAGTACAACAAATAAGTGAAAGAGGCCCATAACTTCATATCCCTAGTGTTCTGGGGAGTGGCTGGGGTATGAGAAAAACTCACAGGTACAGAAATTCTTTGGAAGACCTATTCTGCTTCATGATGCATTTATTTTCAGAGAACATAAACTCTTCACTCTCTTTCCCTCAAGCATTAGCTACAAGAGAGTTGCCCTATCTGCTCTGAGACTTGAGGCATCTGTCCCCTTGAAGCATCTGACATCCCACACACACTTCAGGAAACATGCCTACCTCACTTTGAGAGGGACTGAGAACAATCACTATACCTCAAGTTAACAATAGGAAAAGATCTCTACTTTTGTTTCTTGTGACTACTTTAAAAAATTTTTTTAATGTTTGTTTATTTTTGAGAGCAAGTAAGAGATAGAGTGCAAGTGGGAGGAAGGGCAGAGAGAGAGGGAGACACAGAATCTGAAGCAGGCTCCAGGCTGTGAGCTGTCAGCACAGAGCCTGATGTGGGGCTCAAACTCACGAACCGTGAGATCATTGACCTGAGCCGAAGTCTGACGTTTAACCAACTGAGTGACCCAGGCTCCCCTCTTGTCATTTCTTTTAGTGATGTTACAAACTGGTATGTTCTCTTGGATTTGCAAAAGGCCCAAGTTCACAGTTTCTAAGAAGGGCAATAAGTCTTCAAACAAGCTTGGCGACTAGGAAATCTCAGGCCAGCTCATGTGTTCACGTCTTCCCACAAGGCATCCAGCATCACACTGCATGGTGAGGTTCAAGAAGATGGGCTCTCCAAGCGACAGATTAAAAATAAGAGAGACAGGGGCACCTGGGTGGCTCAGTCGGTTAAAGGGTCTGACTTTGGCCCAGGTCATGATATCACAGTTCGTGGGTTCAAGCCCCGTGTCGGGCTCTGTGCTGACAGCTAGCTCAGAGGCTGGAGCCTGTTCAGATTTTGTATCTCCCTCTCTCTTGACCCTTCCTTGCTCACAGTCTCTCTCTCTCTCAGAAATAATAAAAAAAAAAAAAAAAAGAGAGAGAGAGAGAGAGAGACAGCAAAAAGCATGGTTTTCAAGGCTGGGGAGAGGAATTTTAAAAGAATAAGACAGGGGTGCCCAGGTGGATCAGTTGGTTGAGCACCTGACTTCGGCTCCGGTCATTATCTCATGGTTTGTGGGTTCAAGCCTCTGTGCTGCCAGCTCAGAGCCTGGAGCCTGCTTTGGATTCTGTGTCTCCCACTCTCTCTGCCCCTGCCCCCCCCCCCCAAATGAACATTAAAAAATTTTTAATGAAAAGGAACAAGAGAGACAACATTTCCTCTTCTAACAAAGTGTTGAAGAAGGCTGAGAGACCTTTCCTCCTGATTTGTCTATTTAGACTTCCCCTGGCCAGGTATGGCTGTTGAGCACTTAATATGGGGCTACTGTGACCATGGAGCATGAAATTACAGATTTTAAGAAGTGACACTCAATTCAGTCATTCAAAAGCTTTTAAAAAGCATGTATGGGACAATCGGAGTATATGAATCTACTTTTCCTGTTGCAACTTTTATGAAACCTAAACATGTCCAATGAAAATCCAACATCCTGAGATGAGCTGAAAGTCTAAAACTCCAAAGTCTTAGTCCAAAAAAATATGTAAAATAGGTCAGTAATTTTTAAAACTTAGAAATCACATGTTGAAATAATAATTATTTGGATATACCAGGTAAATAAAATGTATTATTGGGTCAAAAACTATACTCCTAAAGTTACCTTTATCCATTTCTTCTTTAAAAAGTATAGCTATTAAAAACATAAAATATATGGCTTGCATTACATTTCTACTAGATAGCACTTTATATAGGCCATGGCTTTTAAAGAAGAATCTCTAAAACAAACTGCGAAGCTTTTCACTCCCAAACTTTGTAGTGACCACTCAAAAAGGGGTTAGCTTTCTATCAGGGCTTTCTGAAATCCTTGCATAAATCCAGTACGGAGTGTGTTTCAATTGCTTGGGGATATTGTCTAAGTGCAAATAGCCATCTCTCCCAGATACAGTCAAATGCTCTGCACTTAAGTCTGTCATTCTATACTAAATAATAGTCATGTTATTCTAAATAACGCAGCTCCCAGAGACCACATTCTTGGTAAGAGGCTGCAGATGTAGGTCTCTTCTGTTGGAGTTCCCGCCCCCTCAGCCCAGAGTTCTGAACGGCTTGTAGGTCAGCAACAAGGGCAGCAAAGGCACATGCTTCCCAGGGCGTGTGAGTGAGCAGCACAGTGAGCAGTGAAGGGGCTGGGCTCTAGAACCAGACTTGGTGCATTACAATCTAAGCTGCCCAGTACCAGCTGACCTCAGGCCAGTTACCTACCCCCACTGCTTAAGCTCCCTCATCTGAAAGTGGGAGATAAAAACAGTACCTAATGCATGGGTTTTAAAAATTAAATGAGGTGACCCATGTTAAAGTGCCTAGAAATAGTGCTGGGCTTATCAGCAGAGTCCAACGCATAGAGTTAGTGTGGGCTGTGCAAGGGACGTAGCAGTTTACAGTAGTCCAGAGTAACCTTTCCCTGTTTCCTTCCCTGAACTTGCTTGCTCCCCTTCTGTAACTAACCTGCATCGACTCCTAGAAGTAGACAGCTGTGGCTCTCACAACAAACCGACTGTCAGTCCGTACTGGCCACTTTCTGTGTGGGTGGCTATATATAATTTAAAAACAAATATCCAACATTAACAAAGCCTAATCTTCCAAACATTAGGGATGGAAAGACAGCATAAAATTCCATTATTTTAAAAGGACAGATTCTTACTAGAAACATCTTGTTAGCGCCAGAATAACCGGACACAACTTGGTACTATGCACACGTCAACCCAGCAATTTTGGTTCTTATCCTGGTCTACACCCAAAGGTCTCCTGCAGATAGATGCTTGAATTCTGATATTCGTGAGACTGGGTCAACATGGGACACTGCAACAATTCCACCAAATGCTTACTAACACATAGAGATGCCTCGAAGACTGCAGTCAGAGACATTAGAGTGAATCAAACCACTCTTAAAGCAGTGGCTGGGGCTTTTTAAACAACAGCAATTAGAACAAAACAAAACTTCTCTCCTGAGAACATCATTCTCTGCTCTTGCCATACCAAAAGCAAAGTATAATTAGCGGCATGAGTAATTAGCTGGTGACCAGACGGTATGGACCAAGGACACCACCAAAGGAGGAGGTGCAAATGGAAACAGCAGGTGTAGAACCAGCGTGTCTGGGCAATGTCAACGCCATCGGGTGACATCATCACTTGAATGTGGCCATCCACACGCATAGTTTAAAGGCAGAAGTAAATGGCAATAGACTTCCCGCTGCCACTTGAGCAAGCAGGGCAGGATGCCCCCCCCCCCACGTGACCGTCAGCCCACGCCCACGCGGCCGCTACCGCGGTGCAAGTACCTGTAACACACACTGTCGGTGCAGGGGCTGTGAACCCTGACGATGACAAAAACGTGCTGAAAGTGGGATCGGATGTTTTTTGGGCTGAATGGCTGTGCTCCGGGCTCTTGGAAAACAATTGTGACAATATCATTTCCAATGTGCCGCTTGCGTAGGAGCTAAAAGAAAAAAGAAGCAACCGGCATAAATGACAACACTCTGCTTTTTTTCCTCCCCAACTCCCTTACATAACTGTGTTTAAAACATTCACCTTAATCAGGGCATGTTAAGGTAGGTAATCTACACAGTTACTGTCAATAATTTAGCCCATCTTACTCCCTCCAAAGAAGGTTACAGAAGGGAATATTCTGAAATTTGCATAAAATGGAGAGCCCATTCAGGAACTAACCAGTATCTCTGGCATCTTATGCCAAGTCCCAGCATCTCCAAATTCTCAGTTTCCATAACAACAGTTTTGTTCCATTTTCACAGAAGAAAGAAACTTGCCATAGGGAAGATTTTTTAGAGATGAGAATGGCTGAAGTAATTACACTGCAATTTATGTTCTGGTTTAATTCACTTCATTTAAAGAAATGTGGCTAAGGTGTTTTCCGACATGCTTTTTGTGTCACAAGCTGGGAGTGCAGAAATTACTAATGTTCCAGAATACAAACGTAACAATTTCAAAGCAGGTCAAATTTCAAGTCTAAATAGTTTTTTAAATTACAGTTAAAGCTGCTTAAGACCACCTTCTGTTTCGCATTAAATAGTGTTTTGGAAGGTGGCTTTCAAATTCAGGCACCCCAACTCATGCTAGGCCAATGACCTTCCAAGAGCGGCTTATTAGATAGTTTAATTCAACAGTGTGAAAAAAAAAGTTGAACAAAATTTGCATTTCTCATATCTATTATACAGAGGCTCTTACAAGGAGGAAAATAATGACATAAAACGTTTATATCAACTATCCGTTAGGCACAAGCTTGCATTTATAAACTTTTTTTTTTTTTAATTCTCTAGTGACTTTAACTTACACAAATTACATGCAAGTAAAATCAATGATCTAGTATTAGCTGCCAGCTGGGAGAAACAATAGCCTTTTATCAGGGTTGAGGGCTGGGAGTTAGAATGTTCCAGAAATGTCCTTTTAACCTTAGGAATGTCAAAGCATCCCAAATTATCTTCTAATGAGGCCATTTACTTTCATTTTTAAACATGATATATTATTGGATGTTACAGAAATAAAGGCTGGTCTGTGCTGATGGCTATACAGAATGTACCCATTATTAAACATTATTGATCTACTCAGGATCTTGACATGCCAAAAAAAAAAATGCAATTTGTCTATGCATTATGTCATTGCTGTATTGATGATGTCATTGCTTTTGTATGCACATTCTTTCTTCAAAATATTGCTTGATATTTAATACTAGTATCTTAATATAGGAACCAAATAGAAATAAACCCATCTGTCCATCTCATATTATATATAATGAAAGATCATATTTATAAACAAATTCCTGCCACAAGATTTTAAAAGATATGTTGTTTCTGTTTTTTTTTTTCCTTAAGCATAAACTGATGACAAAGAAGAAATAAATTCTCTAGCTAGAGAATTAAAATCTCTTAAAATGCAGCAGTACCAATTACTCTTTTAATTGGTACAATAACCTTTTTACCTTGATTGGACCCCCAAATTAAATAATTTAGACAGCTGTCCATTTTAATGCCAGCTTAGGCTGCTCAACACACTTTATTTAGTAGAAATAAACAATTAATTGAATCTTAACTAAAGTTTTCACCCTTCCATACATCTTCCCTTTCTCTGCTCAGTACTCAGGTAGGAGAAGCCTTTAAAGACTTGCGAATGTCCTGAAGTTTTTTGACCACTTACTGGTCGAAATAAGAAATGCCTATTTTTTCTTAGCATGATGCTTTTCTACCACAGTAATGTAGAACTTGGAATTTGTATAAAACAAACTGTCAACAAGTTCCAAATCATGGAAGTTATCTTCAATAGGTTTATTTTAGATTTGTAGCAGATACATTGCTTGCTGCCTGTTTTTTATTACTTTGGTAATCACAGCAAAGCAAAATCTCCTTATCTGGATTTGTGATTTAATCACACCTGCAGTGACAGTGCTGGAGCAGATCAGTGTTTGGTTAAAGTCTATGAAAGACGGTGTGATTCATTCTGCAGCTGGCCTGTGTTCCATTAGCACCAAAGCTGACAATAAGGAAATCTATACCCATGTTAAGGTCAGAGGGAATACTGGACCACTCGTGCTTGTAACAGCTACTGAATAGAGAGGCTGTGAGCTCTCTGACTCCTTTAAATGTCAGTTTGGTATCATTTATTTTGAAATATTTTTAAAAAACAACTACCATGGGGTGCCTGAGGGGCTCAGTCGGTTGAGCGTCTAACTTCAGCTCAGGTCATGATCTCACTGCTTTGGGTTCATGCCCCGCATCAGGCTCTGTGCAGACAGCTCAGAGCCTGGAGCCTGCATTGGATTCTGTGTCTCCCCCTCTCTCTGCCCCTCCCATGGTCATGCTCATGCTCTGTCAATTATAAATAAATGTAAAAAAAAAAAAAATTAAAAAACAAAAAAACCAACAACTACCATATACTTCCTAAAACAATACTTAAGGTTTCTGTGATGCTCTGTAAGGATGTGCCACTTCTTAGTTTCTTCATTTACTACCTCACTGACCACATTTTAGTAACAGGCATTGTGCTTTTAGATCTTTTTAAGAGATACCATGTATGACGTATGCAAATGCAAGGTTTATGTTCCATGCTGTCCCCCTGACAAACATTAAGAAAAAAAAACATTTTCTGAGATCCCGTTGACATTTACTTTGATTTTTCTCCAAGTTAGTGTACCAAACCTTTGAAATCGGAAATGACACATCAGTACTTTTCCTGCTTTGTACCCTGGCCTCTGGAGACGGAACTTCACCCACTCATACATGTTCCCTGCAACCCTGCAGGGTCACCTAATCACCATGATTTCAACTTGTTCTCTTTGGATTCCATGAAAACCTCAGTCCCCGTGGGTGAAAAGCAAATGATTAATTCACAAAGCCATCCAGCTGGCTGTTAACCGAGAATCTGTGTCTCTTCACTTGTTTTCAGCTCATTTGCTATTCGTTATTTCCGCAAAGTACAAAAGCTTCCTGCTGTGCTGGCAGGTGCAACACTAAATTCTGGTTTAAGATTTTACAAACTTGCCACTTAGGCTTCTAGGGGAAATGAACAAGGGCTGGGTCACACAGACAGCGCCAGGCTCTCTTACCTGTTGCTTGTTGTTAGGTGTGTATGGCAGCATGGTGGAAACATGGAACATAATTTCATAGTCTTTGTACGTTGTGTAGAGAGAATGCGTCCCGGTGGAATCAGCTACAGTAAAAAAAATATATATATACATAGTGATGAGAAGACTGTAAGAATAGGAAAAATAGTTCATGTAAGGAAAACAGCTCCAAAAAAAAATAAATAAATAAAAGAGAGAAAAAAGGAAATGGTTTAGGATGAAAAGATGCTAGACAAGAACTAGCACCGGTGTTCTGACCCATTTTTTGTATCTGGTTCTCTTTGGCAGTCCAGTGAAACCTATGTCCCTTCTCAGAACAGTATTTGTAAATGCATAAAATAAACTACATGTGATTTCAACAGAAATCAATTACACTGAAAATTACAGTTGTCAAAAATAATTTTAAAATGTGATACAATAGTATTAGATTTCTATAACAAGTTTTAGCAATTGATGTAATAGAACTACTGTAATTCTGAAGTAGTGATGTGCATAAGCAGTAGTTTGAGGGATCTCCAAAAAAATACAATATGGAAAGGTTTATGCTTTCAACTTTGCAATAAAATCATAGGTAGAACTTACACAACTATGGTTTGTTGCCTACATTCATAATTGAAGGAAGTCCTAAATTTTAATTAAGGGGTCAGTGAAAATAAATGTAAAATGATTTCCCATCCAAGTTCACCTACCCCTGAACTCTGTCCACAGACATCAAGTTAAGAACACCTTTTCCAATACTTCTGATTCAAGCAAGAGAACTATTTTATCCTTAATAAACAGATGAGAATATAATGGGACTGTAACCTGAATAACAAAGGTATTATAAGCAATGTCCAACAACTTTTTTATAGACTGTTCTGCTTTCATCTTCCTTAAGTAAAAAGCAACCTGTACCCCCTTAATCATCAACAAATCAATTGCCAAGAAATAATTAGAAAGCAGAGAAAGAATTATTAACTGTCCAGCTGAAAGGGAACATCTCTGGTCTTAAAGGACCTGGACTTGCAGGCTGCTAAATCACATTAGTACGTTTTATTCATTCTGGGTAAAGTCAAGCCTCCATCAAGCATACCGTTGAGGACCAGGAACATTTTACTGCACTTTAGGAAAGCTGCAAGACAGAGCCTCTGGTATACACCAAGAGGCAGTAGTCCTCAAAATTTAGCATGCACACTGGCATCCGGGGACCCGGTTTCAAAGGGAGATTCCGATGCAGTACCCGGAGAAATAACTGCACTGTGGGTATGGGGCTGGGCCCAGGAATCTATTTTATTTTATTTATTTATTTATTTTTTTAAATTTTTTTTAAATGTTTTATTTATTTTTAGGAGAGAGAGAGAGAGAGACAGACAGCGTGAGCAGGGGAGGGTCAGAGAGAGAGGGAATCACNCACTGCTCCAAAAACAGACCACAATGGCGGCTTGTAAAAATGTTCTAGAGCCTGGAGTTTCAACCTTGAGCTTCTTGAAGGATCTTAATTTTTAAAGCTGACATAAAATGCAAAGGGTTAAAAACAAGCTAATAGTGAAATAAAGCACAGACTACCTTTCAAAAATTGCTAAAATATGTACCAACATATAGCTTCCCAAGGGAAAAAAAAAAACCTTTTAAACGCTATTGGCCATCAGCACAAAAAATATAAATTACTGCTATAAATAATTGGACTATCTAAGACATGCCCTGTGTATGAAGAACGTATCTACTGTTAAAGGCTCTAGCTATAAATAACTCCTGAACTGATTAGTACATTTTAAACCTTAAAGTGAATGTGTCAGCTTTGATGTGTACTTACATGTGTTTCAAGTCAATTTTGAGCAAAATTAATGAACTAGAAAAGAGACTGTCATCCAGAATTCATGTGTTACAATTTGCTTTGTATGTCTGTCTAATTCTAAAAGAATTACTGCCAGAGAGGAAAGCTGATGTGGAAGACAACACTGAAGGTAACCTTGCTTTTCTACTTCTGGCCCGTTCTCGCTGTCCTTTCTGCACGCCTCGTTTATAGAATATAGATTGCTTGACTGGCCTTTTTCTGGGGACCTTTGGAAACCCTCAAGTTTTGCTGATAATTTTAAACAGTTTGAACAGTTCCAAAAGCTTCAGAGATGAAACGAGAGCCAAAGCAATGAAATTTTCCTTTCTGACCAGTAAGGAATTTCAGAATCCTGAAAATACTATATCAGTTACAGAATTGTTAAACTTTACCAGAGAGAATGGAAAACGAATATGTGCTATATTTTCTAAAGAATAAAGCATCCAATGTTTCCATTACTATATTTTTAGTGACCCGGGAAACCTGAAAAATTTAATAGCTTGGAGATCAGAAACGAAGGAAAATGACAAAATTCCTTTCTTCTCGGGGTAAAGAATATATATGTTGAAAAATTTATAATGGGAAATATGCTTGAGAAGAGAGGTGGAAAGAAGATAATGCTCCTTCGTATCTGTACGGAGCTTTAAAAGTGAATTCAGGCATCTTACGGGTCATCTTGATAATCCCGTGATTTGCCTCCAAATCAAACTGCCAGCGGATGGCATATACCCACTAATAAGGTCAGCACTCTATGCTAAGTCATGGAAAGTAAAATCTCTAATATATAACGTAGATGATAAGAAGACACTGAATAATTAAGGAATGATAATATTTTTCTCTGCTGCTTTGAAAAAGTGTAGATATGTGAGAATAGCCTACATTAGGCGTTTCCATTTGAAGACTGTGATGGGAGAGCATACTCGATGGAGGGCCAAGCACAAGCTAACAAGCACCCCCAGCCCCAGGTGGGGTATGTGTGACATTCCCCAGGCACTCCAGGCTGCCGGAGAACAAAGGACAGAAAGCAAATGGTTAACTGATAAGAGATCACAGTCCTGCGGGGACAAGAATCTCCATCAGTTTACAAATGTTACAATGTTTACAAGAAAAAGACAATCTTATCCATGGCCTAATTTCCAGAAACCTATAGTCTCAGTTTCCTGGAGCCAAACATCACCATCTCCTCCACAGTGATGTAGGGAACAAAGGCAAGAAGGACATGGCAGGTAGTATTAAATGTCTTTATAACCTGCAGCCTATTGACAAATACTTGAGACAAATATAGAGTGTAACTCTAGTTGCTCTAGGAACCGCCTTCCGAGGGGGAAAACAACCTTAGCGTGACAACAGCTAGGCCGCTGGTATCTTACTGATCTTCTTTAGTATATGGAAGTCCTTCTGGAGGCCTCCTTTTTGCCTTTACTTCCCCCAACTCCACAGTGTATCACCAGTCATTCTTCACAACCCCAGTTCAGCTCTTTCTGCCCACGGGTCCTGTCCCTGTGCTTTCATAAAATCGCCTTTTTTTGCACCAAAGACGTCTCAAGAATTCTTTCTTGGCCATCAGCTCCAGACCCGTCACTCCAACAGCCCCTGAGTGGTATGAATAGGTTCACAAGTTTGTAGGGCAGTTTTAGAGACAGTGCCATCATCATCTCTGACTTCTCTTTTGGGCTCAACTCCTTTACTTTTCAGTAGGCTAACATGTGGTTGATAAGGTGTATACATATGAATCTGGATAAGGAAAAGTAATTAGATTTTTATACAATCATTTTGCAGTCACTAACGGATGGATCCGGAGTTAGGAAAAGTTAGATGAAGGAAAACGGGCCTATGCAATTTGATTTTAGGAAAGTTCCTAGTTTTAAATATTTATGAACACAAGAGAAAAAAGTAAGCTCATTACTTAAACTCATGTAGACTAAATAAAGTCAATAGAAGGAAGAAAGCTTAAGTTCCATTTCTTAAATGTCCTCACCACTACAGAACACATCAAAATAAGATGAAATCAGGTAGCTTGTAGGTCTCATTTTTATCCCTTTATTTAATTTGAAATATAATAATTGTCGGCTGGCTGCTGGGGACCATCCCTTTAAGATCCCCGATGTGTAATCTCTGCAACCTCGCCTCAGGGTCTGGGGAATGCAGAAGTCAAGGCTGTGTCAACACAGTCAGGGCCAAGTACGGACATCTGGAACACTGGCATCTATTCGAGATGAGACATGCTTCTGCCCTTGTGGCATGATTTCACTTACTCACTAATGAAGTATTTGGGGAAATCAAGAGTTCTACCTGCTCTGGCATCTATCCTATTTACTAATACTCTTTCAGCGTACAGTTAGCCATGGCCAGGAGATGGGTTACTTTACTTCAGTGAGGGTGGGATGAAGAAGGGTTTACAGCAGTGCCCTTTGCTATGACAGGTGCGTTCATACGGTGTCAGTTACAGGATGCGTGTGAACATACCTGGGACTCAAGGCATCTCAAAGTCAGTAACACACTGAGAGGTGATGAAGGCCAAGATAGTGTGGGGCTGGTACTTAGGTGTCAGCCACTAGTATTTTCTACCAACTTCTCACTTTGCAAATCACCTGCAATTATCTGGATGCCCAATTTGGAAGAAGATCTGACTTTGGATGCCAGTGGCATCTTTGCTAAATGACCACAAACAAATCACTTCACTTCTCTGCCCACTGATATTCTTGCTGCTGTGAGGAGTAAGTGAAATAATGTATGTGGAAGTGCTAGCCCATGAAAGATGCTCAGGAAATGTGTTGATTAGAATTGAGAATTTTGTGCAGCTGAGGTAAAAAGTGTAATATCCTTAAATAAGGACTTTTATGTACTTTCATGGCCAAGCACATCCCAGCAACACTCAAAGGAGAAACCTTACATTATAATACAGTTCAGAGTTTAAGGAGGTGAAGAGAGAATCCTTTCCTTCATTCATCAATGTCTCTGATTCCAAATGTTCTTTGCATATGCAGCGCATTTAAACAATGCTAGTTTTTACCCCATTCCCCACCGAAGTTTAAATATTCCAAACAGAGGGATTTATTTCCTTGGTTTTTACTTTTTAAAAGTAATTAATTATTTTAAACATTTATTCATTTATGAGAGACAGAAAGCACGAGCAGAGAGTGGGAGACACAGAACTCGAAGCAGGCTCCCGGCGCTGGGCTGTAAGCACAGACCCCGAAGCGGGGCTCAAACCCATGAGCTGTGAGATCATGACCTGAGCCGAAGTCGGACGCTTAACCGACTGAGCCACCCAGGCGGCCCTATTTCCTTGGTTTTTAAAACACTGCTGAAAAAAGGAGGAAGCCACAAGCATTCACTAATACTGCAGCAAATTAATGAAGGCAAGGCTTGGAAGGAATGCTTTAAGGGATCCTAAAGTCTCCTCTGTTCTGACCTGACAAACAAGCCTCATTCAGGAAATGATTTCCCAAATAACAATCCATATGCACAGCTATAAGTGAGGGTGGTCTCCAGCTTTTAAATAACATACTGCTTGGTGGCAAGTTTATTTTTATATTTGCTGCAGAATGAGAGGACGGTAATTATCTAGAAGTTGTATCATTCAAATAAGGAAACAAAGTAAGGAGAGGGAAAAAGATCCACTACTGAAAATTTCTTCTTTGTAAAACTGTTCCAGCCCCTGACCCCTGTGTAGCTTACTTGCTAGAAGATCTTACTTCTGAGACAGGAGAATGGACTTTGCGTGAGAAACTGGGAAAAAGAAGAAATGGTTCAGTAGCACCATCAATTCTTCCTTTCCTGAGCCTCTCTCTCTTTTACCAAAGTACTAAGATCCGAATATAATTGTGAGGCATGAGAAGCAAACTGTTTCAGGAGATGGGTTGGATAATTTTAGCCCAAGGGCTGGAGAGAGGGGGAGGAGACACAGCCACAAGGCAGAGAGCCCTGGGCTTCACTGTACTTAATTTCACGTTTAAGCTTTCTCTGAACACCTCCTTAACCACAGCACTAGGAGCTGTTCCACCTCCCCAGTGCTTCCTAGCTGTCTAACATTGGGCACGGTATCTAAAGAAGGCAATTCTGTAAAGCGGGGAGAACTAGTACCTAGTAAACACTTTGAGGAGTAAATGAAATGACAAACACACAGAATATCTGGAACCTCTGTTTCCACCACAGGAGTAACTTGGTACAGGACTTTTTCTCCCGTTGTAAGTAACTAGAAAAACTGATAAAATATCTGAAACAACTTTTTTTTCCAGACATTTACAATAGGCAGCATTGGATAGTGATCCCAGAGAAAAAAGAATCAAAGAAGATGAGTTCTCTGATCCCATCGGGTTTTCCACATGGAGGAACTTTTGGAACAACTGTACAATGCATGGCATTGAAGAGGGAAAGCCAAAATACACTGGAGTTCAGGAAGCCCGAGGTAGCTGATGTTTGCTGGGCAGCATACCAAAGAGTTGGAAACGACACAGTGGAAGAGTTCAGAAATCCGTATAAGGGTCCCCTTGAGTTCTGGGCTGAATATGAAGCTGCACACACATAGAGTAAGATTCCAAAAGCCAAGCAAAGACAAACTAAGGATACTGCACAGCATGATGACTACAGTTAATAATACTGTATTGCATATCTGAAAGTTGCTAAGAGTAGATCTTAAAAGTTCTCATCACAAGAAAAAAATTTTTTGTAACCTTGTATGGTGACACACGTTAATTAGACTTACTGTGGTGGTCATTTCATAATATATACAAGTATCGAATCATTATGTTGTACACTGGAAACTAACATAATGATATATGTCAATTGTAACTCAATAAGAGAAAGAGAGAAAAGCTATTAGGCAAAGAAAAACTACCAAAGAATTGTAAGGCAAACAATTCTCACAGTTGACACAGGGTGGGAAGACACTCAAGTTCTAACCAGCCACAGTAAAGAGACCTCACTGAATATGCAAGTCCTCAGACATAAGAAAACTCATGCCTTGGTAGAACTACATTAGAGAGTAAAGACTGCTCTACGTATGCCTTAATAAAGCTTAAGAACAAGATTCATAAAGATCAAGCTGTTTTGTAAGTAACTTAACTGCCCACCAAAACAAAACTCTTTGTCTTCTTCAACACTCTTTGAAGAAGACAACACAATCCAGACACTCAACCATAAAACATTCACAATACTATACTCTCCAATCAAAAGTAACCAGACACATGAAGTAGTAAAATATAACTCAAAAGCAGGAAAAAATTTGTTAAATGGAGGTCTCCAATGACAAGGATGATAGTATTAGCATGCAGAAACTTTCAAACAGCTATCATAAATACATCAAGGAGGAGTACCTGGGTGGCTCAGTCAGTTAGGTGTCCGACTCTTGAATTGGGCTCAGGTCATGATCTCATGGTCG
Organism: Crocuta crocuta; assembly: GCF_008692635.1. Lineage (NCBI taxonomy): Eukaryota > Metazoa > Chordata > Mammalia > Carnivora > Hyaenidae > Crocuta > Crocuta crocuta. The sequence continues at coordinate 9,648,145 of NW_027551569.1, forward strand.
AAGGATTGAGCCCTGTGTCAGGCTACGTGCTAGGGTGAAGAGCATGGAGACTGCTTGGGATTCTCTCTCCCTCTACCCCTCCCCTGCTCACGCATTCTCTCTCTCAAAAAAAAAAAAAAAAAAAGTTAAAAAATAAAAATTAGAAAAACATGCTTAGTGATTTAAAGGACACCATGAACCTAATGAAGATAAAGTAGAAAACTGAGAAGAGGACCAAATGCAATTCTGGCTTTGGAAGATGACAACATCTGAAATGAAAATGTCACTGAACTGGATTAACAGCAGATAAAGACACTGTAGAAGAAAAGCACAGTGAACTTGAAAGATATATTAATAGGAAATTATCCAAAAGGAAGCATAGAAAAAAAAAGATTAAAAAAATTAAATCAACAGAGCCTTACTAACCTGTGGTACGCTAGTGAGTGATCTAACGTGTGTAATTGGAGATTCAGAAGATGGCAACAGGAAAAAAAAAAAGAGCGATGGAAACTATGAACCCACAGATGCAATCACACCTACAATGTCGCATGTACAAGAAGTGATCCTTTAGGAACACTTGTCCTGGAAAGGATTTTCTCTTATGTACTTATTTATTTTGAAGATTTGTTGTGTTTATTTATTTATTTTGAGAGAGAAGAAGAGAGACCAAGAGAGCACAAGAATGGGAGAGACAGAGAGACTGGGAGAGAGAGAAAGAGAGGATCCCAAGCAGGCTCTGCACTCAGCGTAGAGCTCGATACAGGGCCTGAACTCATGAACCGTGAAGTTGTGACCGGAGCCGAAATCAAGAATGAGATGCCCAACTGCCTGAGCCACCCAGGTGCCCCAGCATTTTCTCTTTTTAATGATTGTACTGAAAGAGAGGGTTTCCTGATACAAAGCAGTGTTAGACATAGTGTGGTGAGATTATCTTCTAGCACACAGAGCCAAGTCTTATCTCTGGGGGTGCCATGGCCAGTGAGAAGCCAGCGAGATGTACAGAGGCTGGTTTTGACCCTACCAGCTTCAAGTAAGAGAGAGAAACATGCAAACGGCCTCTTTTAGAGCTTTAGAATAGAAATACTTTCTGACTTTTCGTCAGAAAAGAAGAAACCTGACACTGAAAGGACAGAAAAAGAAACACAGATTCCTCTGCTCATCAGCTATGTCCTGAAAGGTTACTAGGGGTCTAAAGGAGGGCACACTTGTTACAGAACAAGTGTGCCATTAGAGGCGGTCAGCTAATCCAGGCTTATCCCCCTCTAGCCTTTGAAGCCATTGGGATATTTAGGCAAAATTGCATACAGTACTTATTTTGTGTATTTCAGGGTCTTACTTGATGCCTAACTGCTTAAGTATGGTCTTGCTAATTTCTCATGTTGCCTTTCATCATCAAGAGGCGGCTGGGAATGTGTTAATGCAGAAATAATACATAATCTTAATCAATTTCCAATCTGGCCATTCATGCACAGAAGCAGGGTTCTTATTACAACTCTTCCCAGAAGCTTTCATATAGCTCTTTCTGGTGATGATAATTTATATAACACTACAAACTGGGACAACATGAGTGAAGCGTATAGGGCAAATGTCAGACCATCTGGAGAAGAAGAGTTTCAGGGCATATTAAAATTGAACATTTTATGCAACTGCAAGCAGAGTATGGGACGTTAAAATAATATTTAAGAGTCTAGGCTATTTATGGGCTTTAATAGTCTCTCTTGCATGTCGTTTCCAAGTTGGCAACAGCAAAACCATGGCAACAGGAAATTCTTCCCTGCAGTGGAGTTTATGAATGCTTTTCTGTTTTCATGACTCAACTCCTTATTTAATTTCCTGTAGAGAAAATCGGGAGATTACTATGGACTGCCATACAGATGTGCTAATCCAAAGACCCTCTCAAAGAAAAACCGGTCATGGGTGTCCATGGACTGATTCTGAGATAAAATTTAAAATTGCCTCCTCACAGACACGCAGCAGACGTCAACATACTCCACCCTAAATGGATGCTTGCGAGCGTAACTATTTTATTAACGGCTTGGGGAATGGGGGTGCACAACCTTGTGTGTTCATGAGCCACAGCTAAAAAGATCCTTCCATTATGGTGCTTTTAATCCACACAGTTCAGGAGCCGAACTAATACCATAATGAAGAGGCCTATTTCCTTAGGTATTCAATTAGACTATGAACAATAAAAATAGAAAAGAGGCAAACAAAAAAATCTCAGTATTAACAGAAGACAAAATGAATAAGAAAACCCTTATAATGAAGATTGACTGCGTACATAAGCAGGGGGATTACATGATAAATCAATGAAAGTAAAAAATTCCAGGGCTTATGACCACAAGGTTATAAGATTCTAGAACCTTTAATCGCTCTGACATTCACTTAACTATAGTGGCATTTACGCAACCCTCTCTGGGAGCAATTCTGCATGATTTGCACCCACTGCTCTGCTACTCCGCAGACACTTTGGAGAACACCGCTTCTTTTTGACAGACTGATCCTAGCTGCTTTGACTACAGTCGTCAAATGTCTGGGGGCCGTGTCCTCCTCCTCCGGCTTGCTCTCCCCCAGCACCAGCGGTGTTCTGCAGTAAACGGCAGTGTTGTTTTATGGGCAATTTAGCAGATGAACATCAACACGGCAGGAGGGAAATAAGCCTAGCAGGAGAGTATAAGTGTTTCTTACTTTTGGTGTCAAGCTGTGCACGATACTTCTCAAATCCTTTGAGCCGAACGCGCTCTCCCAGTAGCTGAAGGAATTCCTCAAACGCCGGGCCGGCTGACTCATTGTTGTACATCTCTTCTTCGGTGCTCTGTCCGGCTCTGCAGTACATGATGCCCACCTTCTGCTGATAGTTCAGCTGTGAAGAGAGGCGGTACGAGGCATGTAAATACAGGCAGATCCACCTTGCCCACCAGGATGCTCCCAACTCCTGGAGGGCACGTGCCCAGCCTCTCTACCATTTCTTTTCTCTTGAAATCCTTCTGTTTTAAGGCTTCCATTTCTAATCCCCAAAATACAGCAGAACAAGCATCTATCATTATAATCGTCACAATTTAAGAGAAAAGGCCAGGAAACTGAATTATAATTTTCTGTGTGTAAGCTAATACATCACGAGAACAGATGCTGATACTTTCGGGAACTTCTCTGCATGAATTCCAAAGTGCAAAATGAGGCTATGAAAAACAAAAGGTAATTCTTTTTCAATAATCTCCCCCTTTTAAAAAGGAAAGGCGGGGGCACCTGGGTGGTTCAGTCATCATTAAGCATCTTGGTTTCAGCTCAGGTCATGATCTCCCAGTTTGTGAGTTTGAGTCCCACATCAGGCTCTGTGCTGACAGCACAGAGCCTGCTTGGGGTTCTCTCTCTCTCCCTCCCTCTATGCCCCTCCCCCACTTGCTTTCTGTCTCTCTCAAATGTAATAAGTAAACTTAAAAAAAAATAAAAAATAAAAATAATAAAAAGAGAAGGCTTTTCAAATTTAAAAGCAGAATTCCACTAAACAAAAAAATCTTTAAAATTGTATCTTTCAATATTCATTTTGTTTTGCTCTAAACAGCATATTAATGTTCTTGCTAATTTTTTTTCCTTTGGTAAAACTGGAAAAGGTTTCTCTCCCAATGCCATTTTTCCAATATACTAAATTATAACCTCAGTCATATCTTTGTTAGAGCACTACCATCATCAACAATGTACTTTTCAAATATTTTTCTAAAAGATGAGTGCCTGAATAGAAACTCTAAAAGGGGATACATAATGGCAAATCAGCTAGTGGCAAATACTCCTTCCTTAGAGACAAGTAAAACGAAGCATTCAAGAGACTTAAATATGATGTAACATTAATCAAAATATTTACTCATCACTGAAAAGTCTAGTCATTCCGCAAACAAATTTTAAGGTGGTATTAGTTATTTAACTAGGCATTAGTTTTCAATACAAAAATTTAGACTTTTGGGGCGCCTGGATGGCTCAGTCGGTTAAGAGGCCGACTCTCGACTTCGGCTCAGGTCATGATCTCACGGTTCGGTTCATGAGTTCCAGCCCCACATCGGGCTCTAAGCTCACTGTGTGGAGCCTGCTTTGGATCCTCAGTCTCATTCTTCCTGTCCCTCCCCTGCTCGCATGCTCTCTCTCTCTCTCAAAAATAATAAACATTAAAAAAAAATTTTTTTTTAATGCAGCCTTTTAATGGTTTACTGAAATTAAGGCGATCCACACTGCTTCGGCCTATTTTCAGAGCACTACAACTGCTGCCTCAGGCAATTATCTCATAAAACGAAAGGAGGAAGGGGAGAGGAAAATTGTAACAGAGAACATTTATTGCATGCCCACTGTATGCCCATCGTTGTTTAGTATTTTAGATAATTAGCTTCTCCTCACAATGGCCCATAAAGCGATTATTCCTACGTGACAGACAAGTGAAAGCGGAGACTGGAAGAGGAAGTAACTAGCCCAGTAGGGAGAGACACAGGACCACAAATGGTCAGTCCTGTGATTCAGCTGTCTAAAACATTACCACAGCTCAACCAGGCTCGATTTCTATCACTGCAACATACGTCCACAGCCCCTTATTTGCAATTCTGAAGCTGAAAGGTAAAAACCAAATTTAAGCAAACACATTTGACAGTTAAAACTTGATATGGACTGACGATAATACGTGTAGTTTATTCTATGTTGTGTGACCACTCACATCTCTTCCCCCCTGGGGAAAAGATAATGTGACTGTGGGGTGGTGTTTCAGACCCCACTGGGAATATTACTACGTGGTGTACGCATTCTATTATCATTCTAAAATCTGGATGTTTCTGAACTCTGAAACAGATTCAGCTCTCACCATTTTTCCTAAGGGACTGTGAACCTGAACTTCTCTTTCCAACTTTCTAACCCAACTGATTCAGAACAGTAACAGGAAAATGTCACAGGGGACAAACTCTTCCTCGCCTTCCTCCCTCCACTGCACACAACCTTGTTGACGACGGGGCTCCGCGGCCTTTACGGGACCGAAGACATGAGAGCTCCCTAGGAGTGCTATAATTGCGCCGAACTAACTCTCCCTTTGCTCCGCCTCCTCCAACAAGCAGGAGGTAAAGTTCCAAGTCTGAAACTTGCAAATAACTGGATACAGTGATGTTGGAAGTTGCAGAACAGCACGTGATATCACACCATTTCTATTTCATTACGGACAAAACCACATCGAGGACTTAGTGTGTTTTTTTGTACCATGTGCAGGAAAAATGCAATGGAAAAAAATCACATTAATACCTACTGCACACCACTGACTTCTCACCCTTCTCTCGGCTGGCTGCTGCAAACGTCTGAATGTGGCTAATGCCTGCAGGAGGACCCCCACAGGTAGAGATCTCAACCTGGCTTCAGGATTAATCTGGGCACCTACCCTATTAGGACTCAACAAATAAAAAAGAGTGGTAGGCTCCGTGTCAGTTACAAAAGAAGTCCTTAATACAGCCAGACCCTCACTGTCTCCCTGCAGGGAGAGCTATGAAAGAGAGGGAGCACCGTAGAGAAAGGAAGGGGTTGGGAGTTATCTGCTGTTCGGCCCTGTGCCTCCCAGATCAGCCGTCTCAGGCAACAATGTAAAACAAAGTCACCCTGTTCAACAGAAGGCACCGTGGTGTCAGTGGATTTGTGGATGGCTTTTTAAAACTTCTCAGATAAAGGCCTAAGATATTTCACTGTGCAACATTCAAAGGGATTCATTTAACAAGAAAGGAGTTCACTGCAGAGAGAAGTAAGGAAACTTCCCCCAAACCACTGGAGAAGCTGAATCCAAGGACAAGGAGACAATGTGCCGCCTTCTTTTGACGGATTTCTCCTACTCTAGTGAACTCCACTGGCAGCCAGGAGAACAAAGTGGTGTCTGCTGCTTGTGAAAAGAAGGAGCCTTTAAGAGGATTAGGAAATCTGTTAGAATGTCACACTTCCTTCGTCTTGAAACGGTGCCAAATGTCACTGCTCTATCCTCTAACATGACAATATTCTTGATTTCCATGCAATTAAGTCAAGGTAGGTGGCATTCTCTGAACGCAGGCTCCTGGAATCCTTAGTTAGCAGCCACGTTCCCGGCCAGAGTAAGAGGACCTGTTGAGGACTTGTTATGTCAATGTAATAAGGAACACTTCAAGGGTAAGAGCAAGTGTAAATGGAGTCAGAGCTACGGACTGGGGTTTTGAGTTGTTGCGAGGTTATATAAAACAGCACTCTTTGTTTTCAGATGTGCGCAGACACATCTGTATGGGTTTACACCTACGGATACATAATACTTCCATGTAATGCTCAAAATAGAGTTATGATGACACCAGAAGTCACCTTGAGAACACGCTGTGTTTACCCCTGGTTCAGGATTTTTGCTTTGGATAATCCCGGGATCATGCTATACAATTCCATGCTGACCGATCAACTGTTCACAGGGAGCATTATGGAAGTGTTTGGACACTCCACAAAGGTTTCTGTCATAAAAAATAATGATGGTCAATCCAACAGGACAAAGGTTGTCTTTGAGATGAAGGTCTCTAATCTCAATAAAGCAAAGTGTCCTTAGCACTCACTGAAAGGGACGAGGGTTCTCACAGCTTGGGACCAACTGTATATAAAATTGGTCTTCCTCTGATAAAGCGGATACTTTGACACGGAATCAAATACCACAATCTGATTTACATAGTCCCGAGTTTCTGGAAAGATGGATGATAAAGTCAGAACCCTCCGCCAGTAGAAACAGATTTGAAGGACCAATTTCTCAGAGAACGGGTCTGAAGTTTGGCATTTTCACCTCTTCTCGCCTGCCGTCACAGCCTTG